>NC_064239.1:10064314-10369258 GCF_023101765.2 Spodoptera frugiperda | reverse complement strand
ATATGAATAATAATAACTAATAAACACAATTAACTAAACGAAGTATAACGTATGACAATATTAATTATTTATTCATCTTTTGGTGTCTGTGAAAACGTTTCACTATTGTATTCAACGACTTTTTTTACATGTTCACCTCAATTAAAGGTTTGAGTTAAAATATGGCATGTAAAGTAATTGTATTTTATTTATTAAAGTGTCCATACGTACTGAACGTGGGTGTATGTTGAGGAGCTCTCCCACTTACATATTTTAATACTGTATTCAACGTACATAAAGACAGGTTTATTATTCCAGACGAGTTCAACGATTTTCTTATAAAACTTCTTTTTTATTATGTAGTAAATTTGTTTAGGTTAATGATACAAACGCCTTAAGGCTGGTTCAAAGACGTTTACATCAACAGATACTTAATACAGACATAATTAAAAGGTAAGAAAAAAATCCAAAAGCAAAATAATAAAAAGTGTATCTTATTTTACACATTAACATATTTAAAAAGCATTTTTTAACTAAACACATATGCATCGCACTCAGAGACATTTCATAATTACGTAATCTATTTCTAAATAACGATTTTGTATCGAAAACAATAGCTAAGAACTAGTTTAAGTAACCATTAAATGACTCTGAATACAGCGGTAAAAGTCTAGAATGAAACAGCACGATTATCATATAAAATGAAAACAGATAACTTACTTAAGTGAGACACAATGTCAAGAACAGCTCTATTCAGAATTTCAAAGATGCAAACACAGCGATGTTTTTTAAAAAAGAAAATGTTTTATATAAAAGATTGCAATAACAATGATAAACATTGAATAAGAATAAGGCTTTCAACTTAAATAAAAATAAACTTAAAAATGTTTCAGTATTTCGCGATTTTGTTTGTAATTTGAGGAGAAAAAAACGTAACGAGGCTATTGTGTGTTTTATATCTGTCTTTTATGAACAATCTTTTATTCTACGATAGGCTCGACAGATGTATACAACTATACAAGTTTAGTATACTCAGTTCTTAAGAGTTATTTATTGGAAATAACTCAAATTATAATTGTGAGTATGAGTATATTATTATGCATAATATAGTACACAGCTTGGGAGAGCCATGATTCGGTACGAATGGGCTTGGTCGCCGAAGTGATACCACGGCCTCACAGAAAACCGACGTGAAACAAAGCTTGCGTTGTCTTTCATCGTATGAGTGAGGTTACCCAAGGCCCAATTACAAACTCCTTAATTTTCCCAATCCCCGATTCCCCAACAATCCTCAAATTCTTAAGTCCTGAATGGCCTGAAATGCACTTGTAACGCCTCTGGTGTTACAGGTGTCCATGGGCAGTGGTGATTGCTTACCACCAGGTGATGCGTCTGTTCATTTACCGGCTTGAACCATAAAAAACACATTATTACCTATAATCGTAATAAAAATCTGTTCATGACATTCACACTGCCTGACATTTGATTGACTTTTCTATTCACTCTATTTGACTAGCGTTTATGCCATTCATTTACAGGGGTCTGGACTACATAATAAAGATTTTTTCAATAAATTCTTAATAAATATGTTTACTACATATTTTAGAATACGGATACGTAATACTGTCGATACGTAATAAGTAATCCAAACGTAATTTATCCAGCAAAACATTCAACACAAACTTACAAATGTTAACACAGGCCCCAGTCCATAAATTAGTACCTTCGCCCAATCCCTAACATTTTTCTTACTTAATACCACGACTACATGATTAGAAGCAATTCCCTGGGAGTAAATTCTCGTCTTACATATCACATGGAAACAAATTGCTGCTACCTCTAAATCAATTTATTTGAGCACCTTTGAGAGTAGGTTAAGCTATTGCTTACACGTCTAATCTTACGAGATTAGATATACTCACTTATATGACTGCGTAGTTACTGCTAGTATACTAACGAAGGTAGCCGATGTATCGGTTTTCAATGGATTCCTGTCGAAAGGTAATAGAGGCTATTCGATGTATGAATGAATTGAATAAACACTACGACGACTAAAACTTGTTTTCTTTTTCATTACCACTAAACTATGAAACTTACAAAATATGTCGTAAAACGGGGTGAATAATCTAATTCAAAGGTGAATAGATGTTGGGAAAATGTCCTAACATCTATTCACCCCGTTCCTGTACCTATTCACCCCGTTGTACCGATAATAAAAGACAATATAACACAAGAAGTATCTCCTTATCCCAATAACCCAACTCGTATAATGTAACCCTCATTATAAATAAAAGAATATATCAGTTTAACTACTATGAAAACAATATCGCTAATCAACATTCAGCTACTCGAAGCTGTATCTCAATGAGACTGTAAGAAAAATCCGATTCAACTGATTCACATCACGTTCCGCACCATTGCTAGCTGGTACATACCCGACTACATTTTAAACCTGTAAGAGCAAATGTAAATTTTACTTATACATTATTGATACCCGTTGCTTCCGTACTGAGATCCGTTTACAAGCTATTGTGCCTTTTGAAACGATACGGGCCTGAACAACGGTTAAAATCCGCCCATTGTACTTGTCAAACTATACAAAACCAGTTTATCATGGTCTAGCTTTGTATGATCCTTCTGCACATTTGACGTTCAGCTTATACTGGTTTTTATCATATCTTGATGTGTTGTACAAGTAAATGTAAGGAATTTGTTCGGTAAAGTCTAATGTAATTTTATTGTAGGTATATTGTCAGGTTATTTGGATCATTATGCGCTCTTTGTACACGAGTTTGCTTTGTTGTGATTTTGAATGAGCTAAGGTTACAGGTACTTTAAATTAGAGTGTCTCATTTTGTCTGATGTATTGGTCTTTTACTAAAAAGTTTTGTCAAATCTTAATGTAATGTTTTTGTGTTGATACCATGAAGCAAATACAAAGGGGAGATGTCATAACTGGATTTCCCTTTAACATAATGCGTGACACTTTAAGAGGAGCGCGGAACGTTACAAACCACGCCCTTCTCTATTTTCCATCTAGCAGTCCCATACTACAAAAACGTTGCCAATTGTCCACATTTTAATGTGCTACTTTCTGAACGCTTATAACCTATCTACACCTTTTTACTTATAATATCATTGGTCAGGGCCGATTTTTCACAGTGCAGTCATTATAACATGTCCTCTTTGTACTTGCTTCATGGTCGATACAAGTGAAGTTAGACAAGTTTCAGTAGTTTTCAGCAGTACTATAGTAATCTGTCTTACGTTTGTCGATAGATCGATAGCCTAATACTGTAATGAGGCTAAAGAATGAGTAACTCCAATTTGTTTGTACTTAGTTAGTAATAACATAATTTTATTTCCTGTTCCTATACTTATTTTCATCAATCAATGAGCTATTTTCATACTCTACTTATCATTACGCACTGGTAACTCGGAAAACACTAATGACTTGTGTATTGAGTTTTTCCAACTTGTAGTGTTGCTACGTATTCGTACAGAAATGGGGACAAATGTAATTACACGCGGACAACCCTAGCCCTTGAAAAGGTCAAGATAAAAATACTTGGACTAGAAAGGATCGCCATTACCGACCCTGCACATTATTTGTGGTCAACAAAACTTACCTAGTGAGAACGTATTTGACGCCATTTTTTTTTTCTTAAATGTTCGGCACAATGAGGGCTAAGTTTATTGCAACTCAGACCACCACAGATGGGGCACTGTAGGGCTGATGCCTGATCCGCAGCTACGGAATACCTACCGGGGCTCCGGCTCGAAAAGCAGCAGTAGGAACGGGGTGGTTTAATTTACGCCCTTATTGCAACTGAATCACTTTCTAATTACCTTATGCCCATCATACCAGGAAAATATAAGCGTTATATTTTCAAACAACTAAAAAATAAGACACAATAATCCGACATGAAAATCACAGGTACTTGAGTGAAGCTCCTACGAAAATATTTTTCTCAGCATTAAGGTAAAAATACCCTCATAATTTATCTTCAATTTGAATGAGGCAAAAAGATCTTTAATTAAACCAGCTTCCCATTTAAGTGGTGAATTCAAAACGTTTAGAAAATATATGTATAGAAAAATAAGATAACTCATCCTTGTTGGGTGAAAATATTAAGATCGATTAATCGGACTGTCTGAAAGAATTTATCAAGGTCACGAGCTAATTTGTATTCAAGATTAATGATAGTTTCAAGGAAGGTCGCCTACGGCTATTCTTTGTTGCGACTTAGTAACTATTCTGTATTCATTTGCGACATATTTGCTGATTCTTTAAATCCAAATTAGGATAAAAGAATAATTTTCCTGTTTTTCTATGCTACAAACCAATAAACGAGCGGACGAATCACCTGGTACGCAATCGCCACCGCCTCTAGACATTTGAAACACCAGAGGCGTTACAAGAGCGTTGCCGGCCTTTTGGGGGTTAGGAATTTAAGGGTTGGGAACGGGAATTGGGAAGGTTGGGGGGGCGGGGTAATTAGGTCTTCTATTATATAAAGCAAGTCTGTCACTACATGACACAGTTTAGCGTTCAGTTAAAATAGGTTTTAAGCAAAATTACTTTAAAAGTGAGAAGTTGTGTAAGTTTTTACTCAAAGATCCTTCGTAATTGTTCTCAGAAAGTTCTTGGAACACATTTTGCCTAATAGTTCCAGGACTTGATTTAAAAATTAAAAAGGTTGACAACCCTTAAGTGGGTGGTGAGGATTTTAATTTTAAAACATTTAGTGTTGAACAGAGCTCTCCCTTTAATAAAGGTTCGCTTAATCTTCAGTTGTTTTGCACTAAAAGGGTAAATACTGCTTCAAGGTTTTCGTGTTTTACGCAAAATTTAGGTTTTAGCTTCTAGCGTGGTGAGCTAAAGTTTTAATGATGCAATTTACACTAAGCTAATAGTTTTGTTAATTTTGAAAATGTAGCACACTAGTTAGCGTATTTTATTTCGGGTTTCATTATACACTAGGATTTTCGTTTGTGTTGTGAATGCGTTTAAAAACATACAAGTTCACATAGATATACCTAAACCCGAAACAACAATTTGTGGATCACACAAGGAGTTGCTCCATGCGGAAAGTAAGCTACAGGCAGTTGGTTACCCAGCCTCCCACCAACAGAGCAGTCATTAATTCAATAATGCGTCAGTTTAATGTTCATAAACTTTGGTACTCTGATAGAATACCCGAAAATCATTACCCAACAATAGAAAACTTAAAAAACAACTTACAAAAACTAAACCGCAAAAGAAAAAATAATGTAAATTCTTGCCACAGAAATTCATAACGTAAGAACATAACATTTCAATTTGAGGGAACGCCGGCTACGCAAAACTGTGCAAGATATGGCGCCACTAAACAAAAAAGTTACAACAAGCAATTATTGGCACGCGGCGTGTACGCACAGGTTTGGGAAACTTCGGCCCATAAACGCTGCATGAGAATCGGTTTGAATAAAAATGAGTCCGCCCGACCACAGAGGTTTGTTATATTTCCGCGTTCACTAAATTGATAAAACGGTCCGTTTTGAGGTCATTCTAAACCGCTTTTTTTTTGTTCAACCGGTGTTTTTATATAAGATAAACAATTTAAAAACCAACCTACTTGTTTTGAGCTTGCCAATTAGTGATATTTGAAGTTTGTTTTTGTGCTTTGTATTAGACGATTTACAAAACTTTAAATGATCCTTCGTTAAAACTATAACTAATAATGAAACATAAGTTTTGTTGCTATTCGATAGCATTAAAATAAAAGATTTGTTCAAGAGTTTTTGTAAATAATATTCGTCATACCGTAGTTCTACCTTTATTTACTTTTAAAATATATACTCAGTTTCAAGCCCGCAAGCTGTTCATACCATGTTATTGTGTCATTTAACATTAATTTGTTGACATATTACATATACAAACATTACCACTACATAGGTGAAAACTTCTCGTTAAAAATAATTTATGAATATTGACTTTTACTAAATTACCTGTCAGTTTCAGCTAAAACTAAAACTGTTTCACATAAATATGTGACTCGTATACCTTTATTCACCTACTGCTAAATGTGAAACGTGCAATTATTTAGGCCAAAATAAATTACAACTGTGGTTTCAGGTCCTTGAAACAAGTCCATGAAAAACAAAGTTGCCAAAAACTAATGTCATTAAAGCGGTGCTCTGTATAATATATCACGATTCTCAGTAGTAGCATAGACGTCTGTTTTACATAATCATTTTCTTTGACATGAAACATACGTAATGAACATATGCATCTCTGCGTAACATTTCATAAAGTATGTTGAATACCAACGTGATTTTACTATAAATATCGTGAATTGCTTACATAATCTTACTTAGTACTTAGTAGGTTATTCGAATTTCAAGACACGTCACAGTATAACACCATGGATTTTAACATCATCAATTAATATCAAACAAATTAACACCTCGTCTCACTTTCTCTTTGAGCTATGAAGTGACAGCGAAGTAATCAACTGCCGGTCTAAATGCGAGATACACTACAGTATGTTTCATAAATATCCACTCTGAAGTTCCTCATGAAGCGAAAAGGATGAGAACAACTACATCCTTTAAAGAGTGACAAAGACAATGCTACATTCGTAGCTAACGTCACGTCAGTGGAAACAGTTTAATATGGAACATGCTGTATGTGATACGGCGACTAATTCTCACGCGTCATGACAGGAGCAATCTATCGCTCTACCCTGCCCACTACATGCGCCTGAAATTAGGTACGAATGATTGTCAGAATGTGTACTTCATTAGCTTGATTAACCTGTGCTTTGGATCAGGGTGTTGCTGTTTTAATCACTAAATGAATAGGTATTTTATAGAGTGTGTGTGTGTAAAAAATATCGACACATTTACAATTAGGTAATTACTAAGAGTGATCAACGAGTCGGACATTATTGCCTCATAGACTTATGGCCTATTGACTGAATGGCTTTGCCTGAAGATAACCTTTGAGTTGTTGTATTGATAGCTCGATGTACTACTATGACCATTTTTGAATCGTACTGTATAAGAATTTAGACTTGTATTGAAACCCATTCAACAAATGATGGACTAATGCTAGCTACTTATGAAAACACCGATCATTTACGAAACATAAATAAAAAATACATAAATATAACATCGACAAACAAAAAAAAATATGCATTGAAGAAACATTATTCACATTCTCAAAATGAAAATAAATCTAAATATTTTCTTCTATAAAAATGCACACACTATTGCACAAATACATAGAAGCATATTTATTTACTGAAAAGTTTTCTTTCCATGAAACTCTTGCTTTGACAAAGTATTATCGAGTCGAATAAAGGCTATAAAATATGAAAGTTGTCCTCATTATTTCTATAAAGGTTTTGTATGAACTGAATTGCAGTAAATATTATCTTTATTAGCTGTCTCGTTACATTAAGAGTGGAAACTCGTAGAGTCGTTGAAGGGAATGCGATCGTTACAGATATTTCAGGGCAAGCACGGTTTAAATATTTTGATGAATATTTTTTATATATTTGGGTGATATTTACATTTTCAGTCAACGTTCAACTGTCGCGCGAAGTGTGTTTATTAACACTTTGCCTAGAAAGGGATAAGTTTAATAATATGTGTAATGTAAGAAAATCAACTATAATAATAATCAGTTCCCTAACCAGAAACTATAATTATATTACGCTTTACTCATGTATATTAATCGAGAAATGCTCTACTAGTATCAAGTCACAGTGGGACTCTCCATCATGAGCAGTGCGAGCGTGCACAGACCAATATCGATAGGCTGCGCGACGTCGCGTCGCCACGTTTAATTGATTTAGTATCTCTCACGGTAGTTAAATTATAAAAACAAAAAAAAACTAATCAATTACCGTTTATTTCGAATATTACTAGACCAAGTTTATTTGATAGGTTTCGAGAAACTCACTCCACTTCAAACAATTCCATAAACAAAACATAATCCCAGCTAACCCCTAAACACATACCTACTTATCTATGTAAAAGACTAACAGAAAACCTAGTAAATAACATAAACAAAATAAATTGTTTTAACCTTCACTTGTATCCTAGTTAAGCCAAAAGGTTTATTGAATCTAGACCTTCCTTTAATAAATTCACTTTACTGGAATACCGCACCGCGACCTCACATGAAATAAAAGCTTGCGTGTGTTCATAAAAGTAGGATAACACAGTAAATTATTATGTAGGATGAAGCTATAGTGCCTCTATAATATAAAGCAAAACTTGTTATGTATTAAAATAATGTATATCTATCTAAAGAATACCATTGAAATCATCGCCAGGTCTTGTAAAAATGTTTGTCCTAAAACCTATTGTCAAAATTAAGCCGTCGGCGTAATGGCTCTTGCAATTTGTGTTGGCAAGTAAGGTATAGCGGGTTCGATTCCCACACGAAACAACTCTTTGCATGATCCACAAATTGTTGTTTCGAAGATAGGTGTCATGTGTATGTGAACTTGTACATAAATGCACCTACGACACAGGAAAAAATCGAGGTGTGAAAAGTGTGAGGTAATGTTTTTTTTTTTTAATTAAATTACAGACGCTTTAAATTTCCGTTAAACACTTCATTATCAATAACGCTACAAAATTTATAATGTAAGTACATTCCATTCCAAATGAAATCATTCAAAACATAAATTACATTCAATCAATATCCAGAAACTCGAGCAAAAGTCTCACTCGAAGATAAATAAAAAGGAAAAGCGGTTACTTTTCCATTCAATCATAAGTCTCGTGAAAACCATCTTTCATATGATGTGACAAACATCGGACAATAAAGTATATCATAAATCATGAGGACTTATCTCGCGAAATCTATACAGTTCCTTTTCTATTCATTTTTGTCTCCCAAGTTCTTTACCCTTATTCAAAGACAGAGGATATTATTATATTAGATTTATATACGTAAGACGGATTTTCAACTCAAAGATATAAATTGTATCATAATATTATTATTTAGAAATTCGAGGTTTAGGCATCTCTGGGGAAGCTGGGAAGTTATACAATGAATGTATGTCACAAAAATATTCGTAATATATTTTGTGGTATTCTGTGACACAGGTCACTTAGGTCCCTATTGATATACAAATAAAAATATGTCAATCCAGAAGGTAAATTTATTCTAAAAATGCGACTACGCTTATTTTTCTTTTTTAATTTATGAACACACAATAGTCTTACTAAAGCACTGGGTTTTCAAACTTAAGTTGCTTTCATTCAACAAAATTAACAACGTTAATTTCCTTAGAAACTATTTTTCAACACTGAACCTCTACTTTTAATATCGTGCACGCAGAAGTCTTCAATTGCTACGGTTATTGCAATACGTGCCTTATAGGAGTTGGAAATCTGTTCGCACTATCTAAAGGAACCTTTTTTGATGACACTTTTATAGCTCCCGAGCCTCTTCCTAGAATCTTTTAATAAAATTTTACGTCACACCTTCAAGATGCCGAAGCGACAACTCAATATTGGAACTATACAAGAATATAAGCTTTTGGTGACAGAAAATATGAGTAAACCTAAGCAGAGACTACAAAGTGGAAAATTATTTTACTCCCAAATACTGACACGTACTTCCCATTTTTATCAGCTGTTTGGTATCAGAAATTCGCTTAATCAGTCGAATACTTCTTACAATGACATCCATGAAATGACCTTGGAACGATTTCGACCTATTTCGGAGAAAACTTGGGGCGTTAATCTCACTTCAGCGTCGGTAATTGTTGGTTTTGTCAGTTTCGGTAATCCACTAAATCAAAGGCGTCATAAAAGATTTTCACTTACAACAATGACGATAATTCAAAGAGATCTGTCGCGTGTTGTAAAACTGAAGGAACGTATCCTCTTAAAATCACTGTATCTTAATAAATCATAATTTCTGTACTGGTAACTATTTACTATCGGTAGGACATAAACAATTTGTACATATTTTATTTAAACTTATTATGTAAGAAGCCTTGGCTGATCCAAACATTGTCAATAGAATAGGAAACACTGAACTTTCCCAATATCACATGTTGGTTAAAAACATCGAAGAACAAACCCCTAACACACTTGGCTGGGTATTCCCCTGTGACGTCATAACATCTAACTTCAGAATAGAACCGCAGGCCAAATCTATGTAGTTGTATGATAAAACTTAAGCAGTATCTCATGTTTACTTACATCTTACTTGGTACCTAAGAGACGACTCGTCTTAAACTTCAACTTAAGTTGTGGTGCTTAGGCTTCCCGCTGAAACACTTAGATTGGGATTTTAAGTAAGTTTGCAAACTTGTAAATTAACTGTAACAGGAAAATTTTCAGCGCTGTATTTTCTTAGTAAGTCCTTAAGATACGACACTTCGTCGGCCTGTATCTTTTGAAAACAAAAAGCGTCGAGTAAGGATTGAGTACTTGAGTAACCTATTAAAAAAAAACGATTGATTATTATTTAATAGCAGTACTGTGTTTTATAAATAGTACATAATATCAAATTCCAGAATTAAAACATAAAGAATTGAAAGAGATATCAATGCTGTTACTGGTGCGTAACTAATACAAACAATTGGAACAAAAAAAGAATCACATCAAAATGCTACATAAAATACATTTATTGTTCTATGCCTTCGTAATTCAAAAGGGTTTGTGGTCCCTATATACCATATTTGGCAAATAAAGAATGATTGTAGAGGGACAAAGCTGTTTCACGTCACTGACGTATATTATCATCTACCGTAGCTATCTAGCTACGCCGTAGAAGTGCTACGAAGTTAGCGTAGCGCTACGAATGTGTAGCAGAATTGTGTTAACGTTCATTTCAAGTTTAGTTCAGATAGATTTTTCTTATAAGACTTAAATGTAAAAAGTGTTTATCTAGACATTATTTGTTAGATTACATAACTTTTAACTAGAAATTACATTACTTTCTATATATTTGTGGCTATGACAGTCAGAGACAGACCGTCCAATTTAATATACGCACACCAAAATCACTAGGGACATGTTTGTGGCATATATTTACATTACATATGTAATTGCCAATTAACTGGCCGTCAATAATTAGCCATAAACAAGCTAGTGTCAATAATGTGGTCATGTGTATTGGAATTATCATGTAGATTGTAGATCTATGATCCTTGTCGTCAGATTGTCGTAATGTTAATGTATTATTAGCCGTTTTATGACTTAGTTGACGCAGTGAGAGGCGGAGTTTCGACAGCTGTTACGTGGTATGTGTTCATTTCCCATTTAAGAGAACATGGTAGATGACTAATTTAATTTCAATGTCCGTCTTGTAGCTTATTTTAAAATACTTCCGAAAATATATCGATTTGAAATATCGCGTGACGTCACTTATATATTTTATACGTAGAAATGACGTATTTGTTCCCATTCGTAAACTTTGATCCGTTTCAACTAAGCATCGTCTTATAAGAGAAGATACAAAAATACGTGTCTAATATTTTACATTACCTAACTGACGCACTAAATAGATTTTTTAAAGTTCATATCCCGTCATCATCCCTATTAAATGAAAGGACTATGTAAGTTGAGATTCACACAAACTAAGATACATAAAATAAGATTTCTAAGATTGTAAATAATTCAGACAAAACATATTTGTTTAACCTTCTTTCTTCTTCTTTGTGAGAATTCAAGTAATCAAAACTGCTTTGTTTTATTCAGAGTAATCATTAGACAGACATTAGAATATTCATATTTAAGTAATAAAAAATGCCTTATTTTGATTTTTTTTTTTGTTTTTGTGGCTGGCTTATTTTACACAAACACTTTGTTACAAAAACTTGAGCCAGAATTCAGATGTCTGTCCCTCTGCCAGTTACAACGGGCATTCAGTGAATTGTGACCAAATCTGTCAAGTGATTAATTGGCTGGCGCTACAGTCCCACGCAACCTTACAATAAATATGCTCCTTGCCCACCTACAGTCCGGAAACAAGGACGTTCCTAATTAATTTACTTTGTAATTAATTGTTATGCGTTCTTTTGATGTTACTTCATCAAAATATAAACACAAGACTGGCTCTTGACACGTTAGATTGTACGTTTTAGTAAAAGGAAAATAATAATTAAGATGAATGTAGCTGTTCTTTCTTTCAGATTATGCGAATTTCAACCTTAATGGCATTAAATACTCATAACTAATCTGTAATTTGTGAAAAATAATATAATTTACAATTTTGGAAGCATTTAGTTTTACAACGCCATCTAGCGTAAACCTATTGAACTACGTAGTACAATCTACAAAACAATATAACACAAACACACAAATTGTATTTACGGAATTTTCACTGAAAGGTTTATATCTTTTTTACCGGTAATAAAATATAGATATAGACTACCTAGTGAGGCTTAGGTTATCATAAATATGTATTTTAGACTTAGACTTAGACTGAATACAATTATTAGAGTAAATAGTCTGTTATTTGAGTTCGCTTTGCGGTTTCTGTGGCTGAAAGCTTTAAGGACATTTGTGTTAGACGTCTCTATGATGTATTGTTTATTGCTTTCGAATTGTTAGTTCGGGCACAAAACCTTATCATGACCTGAAGTCTAGATAATTATGTATATTTTTCTTTATTGTGAAGAGTATAATTTATTACCGAAAAATATTAGAATTTAGGTACTTTTTTTGAGGGGTGAAAATCATCCACTGAGTTCTCCCGCCTTATTCAATGATCCGGAGCTGCGGACCACCTAGTGGGTTTACCGGGGCTCCGGCTCGAAAAAAGGAATAGGTGGAGTGGATTAGTCAATAAGAGTCTGACAATCCCTCTCGATTTCCCCTGGCGAAAAAAGATGCACTCAATGATTTTACTAACAATGAGACAATTTAGGAATTTGGTTTGTCCTAATTTAAATAAAGACACAACAATTTTCCGTATTATTCTAACGACTAAAAAAACATAAGTACACAGAGTTTTAAGAAACTCATAAATATGATAAATTAAAAGAATAACACCGTTATTTTGAATTCAAAATCATATTACGTTTCAAATAACGTTCAATTCAGAATGGAATTAGCATACACAGGTTATTAGAATTCCGTTCGCTACAAACTCGTTGCTGAACTACAATGAATAGACAATAAGTGTAGAACAATAACATAGATTGTTTGTAAATACAGAGAAACTTATGCTTTGTGTTCATACACAAACATTGTTAGGGTGCTTATGTGAGGAAACAAGTTACTTAAATGTGTATAAACTTTGTTCAGAGGGATACAAGTGTCTTCCATGCAGGATTTATCAAAAGGTATTTAACAACGACAACTGTAGACAAGCAAGGAATTTTGTTCAAGTATTGTGAGCGTGTTTTCGAATAAATATAGACTGTTATGGAACAAAATACTTACTTATTAGATGCTGTAAATAGGTACTAGTAGGTAGTTATTAAAAACTCAGTTTCATAGCCAATATTCTTTTAAACGAATTATTATTCAAAACAAACTTGAATTTTGTTTTAACAGTAAAAGGTATAGGTAAGTTTGTTTAAGGCAATTTAATATAAATACCCAAAGCTTTAGCCCTTAAGTCTTAACAGTTTGAAAACTAACTACTAACAAGGCCTTTGTGTACCTACAAAATTTTTGTTCACATTTTTTTCAAGCACGTTTCGTGGGATCTTGTTACAGAAACATTACAAGGCTGTATTGTTTACAGCCGACATAAAAGAACGTGTCTTTATCACACACCCACACATACATACACACATATGTATATACACAGTTCCTACATATAACGAACAAAGAACACAAATATAAAACTTTGTTAAATACTTTGATCAGGCGATGTGTAGACAATTTTTAACTTTCATACGAAAATAACTTTGACACGACCTACTTGCTGACGATATGGGTCGATTCGTTAGAAATTTTAAGCCGTTCCCTATATTCTGGTGCGTGTTTGAATCTATCTGATTTTGTCATAATAAAACGTTAATGAAAATAGCACCAAATTGTTAGGATTATCGTAAATGAACTCACACCCTATTGTCATTACGGTAATACCTATCACAGTTGGCTCGATTAGCGCATAATATTATTGGTCCTATTTGTAATGAAGTAACTATGTTAAACAACCATATTATTATTTACCTTTAGGAAAACCAACATTGTTTTCGTCTGACCTGTATAGAGCAAAAATACAACAAGCAAAACGGGTTTTGGTGCAAAATGTCATCACATTCGGGTAAAACAAATTGAATTATGAGTAAGTCTTAAATCCGCAAATTGGGACTCCACTTAATGTCGGTCTTTTGTGCTCGTTTTAATATTACAAAATCTTTGTTAATGCGTCGTCGTGGATTTGACGTGTCGGTTTTCATTTTAAACGAAACAATTTCGTGATAAATAATGAAAGATTATATTTTGTTTGCTTTCAAGACGCTTTGTACCAAAAATCGGCTTAGTAAAGTAATTGTCCCAAGTTAAAGTGCTCTCTACATTAATTAAAACCGTCAAATAAGACAATTTCATTTGTAAGTAGTTACTTATATCTTTAATGAATTGCAAAGCTAAAGTTTTCGTCGCCGTGAGGTTGTAATTAAATATGCTGCAGAAAATAATAAGCCCTTAGTTTCTGTAGACATTTTAGTTTGTCAAAAATACCACAACGTTGTTAACAGAGCACATTTTTTTCGCGCACGGCTCATTTTCTAGAGGTATCTAGTAGAAAGAAAAGTTCATTATTTTTTTTTTATGGGACTTGCCGGTAATCGAGCAGACGTATTACCTGATGGTAAGCAATCGCCGCCGCCCATGGACACTTGAAACACCAGAGGCTTTACAAGTGCGTTACCGGCTTTTTGGGAGTTAGGAATTTAAGGGTTGTTGTTCGGGAATGGGAATGAATTGGGCCTCCGGTAACCTCACTCACACAACGATACACAAAGCAAGCGTTGTTTCACATCGGTTTTATGTGAGGCCGTGGTATCACTCCGGTCGAGCCGACCCATTCGCATAATACAACACCCACTTATCACCAGTCATGATTATTATAAGTACTATATAATGACAGACGAGCCTATTAGAGCCCATTGACAATTGTATTTAAGAAAACAAAGTTATTCCATTTATAGAAGAACAGCTTATTCAATAAATACGATATGAAATAATATTAATAAGCAGAACTCATAATACAAGAACGGATCTATATTATTGCTAACAGTTCTCGTTTATTTCAGCGATCTCGCTTGGTGAGGTGATCGTAATGGGGCATATAGCGAGCGGAGTAAAACCCGCTTTATGGCTATCTCTTCTACATGGCTTCCTTTTCCTCATCGGTAAGTACCCTGTGTTGTGTACTGCCTTATATTAAACCAGCGCCATACTTGTGCTCACTTGTTTATTCACATTGTGTGCCACGGACATTTAATGCTATTTTGTCTTGCTAAACAATATGTACACTCATGGGAACAAATAAGTGTGCGCAGGTATGGCGCTAGCTTTATATTACGTTTAATATGGATTGTTCTAGAAATATTACTTTTTTTAAAAGCTTTCGTCGTTTGCTTGATGGCATTTGTTTTTTATTTGAAACGTTAAAAATATGGGCTGGTTGTTTCTTGAGTTTTGCGAAGTTCTTTTGTTTATTATGTTTTTGACAGTCGTTTCTGTAAAAATGGTGTAGTAGGCATTGGATATACTTGGAAATATTAATAACGGAAAAATTAATCATGGTTTTATTAATCTTACTATGTATGTATGTATGACTAAGAACATTCCCATCTTTCAAAGTGAGAATCAAACATTCAAAACACAAATTTATATTTAAGTAAAAATCAGCAATTTGATTTGATTACAACAAATCTGCAAACGTAGCGCTGTCCGCAAATTTTCATAGAATTCATTTCATTTTCGATGACAAAACGCTAACTTCGGTATTTCGTGCCTACGCCTAGACTAACTACCTCATGAAAATTTATGGATTTGTTATTATCATGTCATACTCATGTTTAGAAACTCAATTTTGAAATCAGATCTAAATTTGAATTTGTAAAACTACTATAAAAAAGGCATTTACCATACTATTCAACTTTGAGGGTCACGTTTAAAAAAAAATATCTGCATAAGTCCTAGAGTCCTAGAAGTCTAGGGTTGAAACAAAGGTTAGTCGCCCCGTCAATTTAAGCGTAAACTATCTACATCACTGGCTAGGTCCAGATTTATAGGCAGTTTTAGGTCACATTGACAACATTTATCAGACGGTTCCAAACGCCTAACGATTTTTCAAACAGGTTTCCCAATACTGAAATACTGGGGACCGTATGTCTATATTCAGGGCAGAGAGATGTATGTGCTAAAATGGTTTATTTTAAACAAGAAAAGAGAAATAGAAGGTGTTAACTGTGTACTAGTTGTTTTAATCAGTTTACATACATAGCTACATTTTGTATACAATAACTTTGTGAGCGTAATACCTATGCAGATGTATTTTGTGAAAATAAACTTGAGCCATCTTATGAAACTACAGAAAATATTACTACATAAATTGGATTCAAATTATTTTCAGTAAAATACGTTAACAAAATCGACTTGAAGTCGTAGTCGGTTAATATAGGTACTAAAACCTGATCACAGTTTATAACAAATACTTTTCTGAAAACCGCTTCAAAATCGGTAAGGGTAATCGTTAGATAATCGCGCACGTAAACATACATAAACACAGGTCAAACAGACAACCTCCTTCTTATTTAAAGTCAGTTAAAAACAGGTAGCTAAACAGACTTTCCTAAAACATCTGAGTGAAAATGGAACAAGCTACCAAAGCTTATAGTGGAACCACTTTTAGCCACTTATGATAGTAGGTAGGTAGAAAATGAAGAGCTAGAGATTAGCTCAACTTTAGATGCTACACATAAACTACTACATTGTCTATACTTTCCAATAACAGACAGGCAAAAACTAGTTAAACTGATAATACTTTCCAAAAACACACAGCAATAAAGTAATCTTCAACCAGGTTATAAGTGCACTATTCCATACTTTTCTTATAATCTATTTTTAAAATTATAGTCTCCTATTAGATCACCTCGTTGGTCGAGTGAGATGAGATGAGAGCAAGTGCGACTGACGGACAAGGAGTCTCGGCAAAGAACTACTGGAAATTTTTCAGTTTTTCGAACATTTCTCAGTAGTAGCACGGAGTCTGGAATTGTACCCAGTATATGGCAATAGGCTCATCCCTATTACATGGGACTTAAAACACAAATGGTGCAAAGTGTACAGTGGCATTACATGCTGTAATGTGCACCTCTGCCTACTCCTTCGGGGATAAAAGTCGTGACGATGCATATATATTATATATCTCCTATAACGACAATAATGACGAATATGAGTACTAGGTGGCCCACTTTCCAAAACCCATACAGTGGGATTATGTTAAACATAAGGATTACCTCGTCCTCACACCTGAGCCATTTCCATCCTTTTATTTAAGCCCTTGCCGCTGTCGTGCCTATTTTGCGGTTTTCAGCACACTTTATAACCCCTTTTCTACTTAAATCTTAAGTCTCACAATCCAGTAGAAGATTTTAGTAGCTTTTACATAGAATAAAATATTTTTCCACGAAACAAAATAATGATAAAAATGTTTTAGTGGATTTTTTTAAGAGGACGCATGTGTGCTCTGAGAACATAGTACGCGCAAGTTGATCTACATAAATCATATTTGTCTTTAATTACATAGCATGTTTTAAAGTATTCTTTATTTAACAAAATATAAAAAATTAACTAAAAAAAATCACGGTTTACTTACGTAATGAATAGATAAAAGCGCGGTGATGTCGCGCAGCTACTGTAGACTGCGCTACGTCACCGCGTCTGCGCACACTGCTAATGATGAAGAGTCCCTCTGTGACTCAAAGTCAAGTCAAAGCATTTATTTCAATTAATCCTAAATTAGGCACTTTTGAAACGACGAATCGAATTGTCCGTCAGTCTGTCTATCAGTGAAGCTAGCTACTCGTTCCAAAGTGTAGCTTCAAATGGAGAAGAACGAGAAACTAGTAGAGCTTCTCTCCATTAATGTACGTGAATAAACCTTGATTTTTTAGTTAATTTCGTATGCCTTACCATAGTTATTATAAAAATATAAAAAGACTTACACTATCCATTGACATACATTTTAACTCTACTCCAAAGATAGATTACAAGTATTAGGTCACTAGAAGCGATCAGTTGTGATCGATCACTCGTTACTGAGCGCAGTCTAATACATAACGAATTGAAACATAGGACACAACACGCCAGGGTACGTTCTATTGATGGAACATAAACTGGAATTACGTAAAGAAAACGAAATGAGCAATACATGGATATAAATTTTACGACGAATAGCTTAGGAAACGTGTTTGTCCGGAGATTCGTCGGATCCCATTTTGTTTGATGGAAATCACAAAGATATTTGTTTAAAGAAACTGAGTATGTAGATAGTTCTCTATGAAGCTGTTTATCTGTATACTACTACTACTTTTTAATACGACACAAGTAAAACAAGTGATGGCTATTGATACACTGTTTTATTCCGTTACACATTTTCCATACATTTGTGGATTCGGCCATGGCCCACTAGATCATCCATGGCCCTCTAGATCATTAACAACTATAGACAATCTAACAACACAGATTATTACTACAGATACATAACAACTACCATACTTTTAAACATACAATCAATATAATTTCGGTGTGCTACACACATTCTCTCTTTAAAAGGAAGTTTTAATAAGAACTCTTTATAAGGTTTTAACTTCAAGCTAAGATAAATTATACTAGAATTTGTAAAAATATTACGTCATCCTCATCGGATGATGACGTAATATTTTTCCATATCGATGTATTGACGATCATAAGCTATTGTGCGCACTTATTTCGTTAACTAAGAAAATATATAACAGAATTACGAGCGTATATCAATAAATGACTATCGTGATGTCGTGCTGTTTAACAACTCTTTCTCTTTACCAAACACCGCACAATAAAAGAAATAGCAAAACGTAATATAGTTTACAACCTATCAAAATAGAGGTCAGCAATAAACCTAGCGTTTTACAATAAACATTTACAAGATCACAAACCCCTACGTTGACTCTAAAACATTTTATATCATGCAAACCCAATCTGCAAAAACGGGCTCTAAATAAATCGTACGTAGAACTATTTTATTTAGGTCAAACTTGAAGTCTGTATCGATAAAAAAAACAAGGATTATTAAGTATTAAGAGTATGTAATAAGGGCCGATGTCGTTGCCAAATAGTCAATTGTACATAGGTATTGATATCTAGTCATAAATCATAAATCATAGAGGTTCTTTTGTGAGAGTCGCGTTGTTTATTCGCCTTTGGTTGGCTGGCTTTGAATGAAAACTGAACATTATAGATATGTGCTTGCATTTCCCGAGATGTATGGAGGGAATCTTTATAGGTCATGTTTGAGTGGAATTCTGTTGTTTGTTTTGTTATATTAGTGTAATTGCTTGTAGAATAAGTATGTCATAAAATTGTGATTGACAGTTTTAGTATTCTTAATTTTATTATAACTTTCGTGAGACATACTAAATTAATAAATGTGTTTTCGGGTTATTCACGTAACTGTTTGACGAGGAACTCAACTAGTTTCAAGCTATGTTAGAAGCTCATATTCATGAGCAGCATAACATGACACACGACGCGGTGATTGTCAATTTGTCGCCCTGCTACTAGGAGTAGCCCATAGAGAGTAGTATTATACTATTATAATTAAAAATAATTGCAATACTGTGTAAAGTTTTTTTTATATAACTGTCAAATACGATCTACTATAAAAATAAATCCTAAACTGCCTTCATATTTTTGTGAGTCTCGCCTTTGATTCTCCGTAAGACTAGTTAGACAACATTCAAACATCAGTCAACAGACAAAAATCAAACAATAGAAAAAGTTCATGAAATTCGAAGCAAAACTAAGCGTTTCATAGAACCAAAAAAGTGGTTGCGGATAACGAAAAAACTGCAGATTTTTTTAATCCAAACATGGTTTCATACACCCTTTTCAAATTATTTAAAAAAAGAGACTATTGTTAAAAGTAATAGAGGTAGCATGTAAATAAATAATTTTAAGCTAAATATCTTTTTTTGTATAATTCTATTAATTAATATTTTTATTTTGGCAGTTGCATTGCCAGACATAATAAATGCCACAATTAAAACTACACGCGCAAAAACAAAACGAAACTCAATAAAAACTGACGAACAAAATAAAATAAACTGAAATTTAAATTGGACACGAAGTTCCGAATTAAATTCGCTAACTGGTTCCAACTATGAATGCCAAGTATAGCGGTGGTGACTGCAGGGAATATGACAACAAGGGGTGGTTTTCACACCCTCCATAAAACTAATTTAAAGTTCCACCACTACTTATACTGACAAACTAAACTAAAATTATGGGAGATATACTTTAAATAAAATTAAAGGAGTGGTATCATATAATTTAACTTTAGCAAATGTCACAAATATTAGGTCTCACACAGGTATCATTACCATACATAAGATATGTTAAGATGATATTTATCTTCGCTGCTACTTTTTCTATAAATCAACAAAGTATTACAAAACTTCATGAAAGAAAAACAAAACCAAAGTGTCTGCTATAAGAATAAAATCAGTTAATTGGATCCTTTCCAAAGGTCACTTACTCACACAAACATAAGCCACAGAACACTCTTATACTATAGTATAGTCAAACTTTGAACACAATATATTTGCGAAACACAAAAATAATTGGCACACACACACACAATCTGTAACAAAAGTTCTGGCCGAATCCTTGAAATTCTGTACAAAGTTGGTGCTCAAAAAAATCAAAAGCTAAGGCCATCCACTTCTGCGAATACTGCAAATTGTTTTTAAAGTCGAGGAAGAGAAGGGTGATTTTTCACCAGAGATGTGCTATGATATATAAGTATACTACGTTACGTACGTTTGGCTCATATTCATTGGTACACATAGCATAACACTGGTGGAAACGGATTCAGCTAAGCTAGGTTTTTTATGGAAAGATGCGTGGATGACTTCCGTACTATCGATACATCGCTCTTACATACGTGTTCTTACTGGCGGCATCAAACATGTTCATACGCTTAGTTTGAGTTTAATTTACGTTTAAAGTACATATGCCTTTGAGTATAAGAGCAACAACCATTGATACGTCCTGTCATGTTATACATATATTTCTTCCGAGCATTTTTGAGCCATTGACATATATTTTTTTCCAGCTGTCCATTATACTGTTCGATTCTAATTCAATATTACACCATTTAGGCCAGTGCAGATAGGTTTTGAAACAAAAGAAATTTATAGTAGAATGAAACCTATTGGAAATGGAAGAGAATATGCTAAAAATGGAAAAAAATAAAAATTCCACTCCATCCGAGTTCGGGAAGTGGGGGGGAGGGAGGTTTTAAGAGGAAAAATCGGTTTATCGCAATTTTCGGCGAAACTACAAGTCCTATAAAAAAAAGTTCAACGGCAAAGTTGTAGGTAATAAAAAGATCTACAACTTTTGTATTTACACTTTTTTGTATTACCTCAAAATTTTGTGAAAAATTAAAAAAACTACGATTTCGGTTTTTTATTGTTATCTTCGACAAAAATATTTATTTTTTAACGAAATTTTGTGAAAACGTGCCTTTATATGTACCAAATACATTGTATTTTTTTGGAATTGAAAAATTAATTTTTTTACCAATTATTTATTGATTAAATACCGAAAAATTATCCTAATTTTCAATCGAAAATTCACGCGTCAAAATATCAGATTTTTTATAAAGTTCGGTGGGCTTTTTGTTCGTTGAAATCTCTACTTTTCGATAGTGTAAAAAAAAATAAACGTTACTATGGAAAATGTTCTGAAAAAACAGGTGATAGTGAACGGTGGCTGGAGATCGTCGCGCGATTCCCGACGCCCGGAGTGTCTCTGGAGGAGCGAGCGAGACTGGGATGACGTCTCCTCCTTCTGCGAAGCAGTCATGCTAGCAAAGAAGGAGGCGGGGCACGTGAGGGAACGAACCTCCTCACCTCCCAGCCTTCGCGAGAGATACTCCGGGCGTCGGGGTTCGCGCAAAATACTCTGGCCTCCGTAAGTACGGGTCTGTAGACGGCGAGCAAGGGTAGCTTCCGCCCGAACAGAACTAGACCCGTGCATTCCGCGCATCGCGTTCCGCGCGCACCTCAAAGAGCCATCAGAATACCTCAGATGGTGTCTAGTATGGCTGATGCCTGATCCGGATCTGCGGACTACCTAGCGGGTTTACCGGGGCTCCAGCTCGAAAAGCAGGACTAGGAACAGGGTAGTTTTTAGTCAGTAAGAGTCTGACACTCAATCTCGCCTCATCTAAGGCGAGAGAGGTCATTGGATTGGATTGGATGATTTTGCCACCTTAAAAAATAAAAAAGGTTTATAAATTATCTTCAAATAAGAATATATAAGTATCTACGTATTTAATTAAAACAAAATTCTACATTTTTCTTATAACATTGTAGATGTCTTATGAAATATAAACATTATTAACTTATTTGATTGTTAATCATAGTAGAATGTTTTAATTTATATATTTTTTTTAATTGTCAATGTACCATGAAATCTTACGCTACATGAGTTAATTGTAATAAATAGCTCGTGATCCGCAATCCTCTACACAAAGGGAGCAAAATGAGAGGAAACTTAAAAGCAATCGATTTTAATCGCTATTACGTGCATGGTAAAGTCGATGTCGAACTTAATACATGCTTTTAAATTACAAAGTAAAGATACTTAGTACTTATCTACCAGCACCACGTGAGTGTATTTTAAACATAAAGGAAAACCGCCAACTTCTCCTAATTTCTAAAGGTATTAAGAGCACTTATGGTCAGACAAACTCCGAGATCTCGTGATCCGCAATCCTCTCACACAAAGGGAGCAAAATGAGAGGAAACTTAAAAGCAATCGATTTTAATCGCTATTACGTGCATGGTAAAGTCGATGTCGAACTTAATACATGCTTTTAAATTACAAAGTAAAGATACTTAGCATCTACCAGCAGCACGTGAGTGTATTTTAAACCTAGATATCTCATATCGGAGCTGCAGACTGCCTAGTGGTTTTTAGTCAGTAAGAGTCTTACACTCCCTCTCGCCTCGCCTAAGACGAGAGAAGTCATTGGATGATTTTCTCCCCTCAAAAAAAGGTATCTCATATAATATTACTCGCTTTAGTCCTTTACAAAATATAGCCAGTTGAATAGCCTTCCCAGAACAGCTTTAACTTGCAATTGAATTCAGCTGAAAACAATCTGCTAACATTTTAAGCCACTTACGTAGTCCAAAGCCTGTGAGAGCACACAAATCCGTACAAAAATAAGTGGTTCCTTGAAAAGTTGAGGGAAATGGAAATATTTTCAATTATTATCTTTATTTTATACCTTTATAAAGGATTAACAGAAAGGAGATAACACTTCAAGGCAGTCCTCTTAGATAAATGGCATTTTAACTCTAGTCCACTCCAATAGAAAAGTCAATGTATATTGACATAGGTTTTCATATATTTAGTTAAATATCGATGCCAATCTCATAATTAATTAATCTTTTCTTTTATTTGACTAGTGTTTTGAATGACATTTGTATCAGAGGCAGGTCGTCTAAAAATTAAAACAGACAAATACTATCCATTTCTATTTCGATTAGGTATCTGTATTTACATTAAACATTGTTAATACTTTAGCTCACCGCTCACTACAACAAAGTTTATTTATTACAAATGTGTGGAAAACACAAATCCAATTACTTTATACGTTTTGATCAGATTTGAACTCATGGAGCAATTTGAAATAAAATATAAAAAAATCTTCCGAACGATTCATTTCGAAAACGCTTCGTGAGTGCATTAAATTATTTAATTGTCATTACGATTGGTATCCTTTTGTCAGATCAAATGGAAACTTAATTAATAATTCAGTGCGTTAAGTACACTGCGTTTATTTAATAATAAGTGAAATAATCTATAAAGTTCCAATTCCATTGACGTTTATTTTAATAAACATTTTATTAAAAATAAACGTAAATTGAATTGGAACAAACTTTATAGATTATTTCACGGTTTATTTAACTGTAATACGTTTTCCAACGTTATGAGGGCTTTGCAGCACTTATGATGGCGAATAGCCTCTTATGTTGAAGAATCAAATGGCGGTTTGGTGTGCAAGCGAAGCTTTGAATAGCCTGTGTACATCTATTTATGAGTGTGTGTATATTTAAACATAAAATAAAAGTTATGTACCATCCAACTACGCAAAAAGTACCTAGTACACACAAAACGTCACGCCTTTTTATCCCCAAAGGGGTAGAGTAGAGATAACACATTGCTGAGTGGGTGGATTCTAACATACTTTGTGTAGTCACTCGTAATACTGGTATAATTTATTAATGCTTATAATGATACGGCAGAATAGTTGGCACAGACAAAATATATTTATTTGTTCTTAAACACAGTACAAGTAAAACGTCACTAGCCGTCGTTACATATGTATATTACATTTAGTTATATTCATAACAATATTTAACTATGACGTACCTATATAACTAGCTTTTCCTACCTTCAAGAAATGAACGTACTTTTTTTTAAATCAACGCACCTGTGGCTCCTATTGTGTTGTGGGTGTGCATGGGCGGCGTTGATCGCTTACCATTAGGTGACCATTCTGCTTATTTGCCCCCTATACCAAAAAAAAAATCTTATTGCTAGCACTACCTATAGTATTGTCTTTTTTCTTATAGCTGATTCCGGCACCGAGTCACCTCAAGACCACTCAACAATGGACGTCTCCTCACGTCACTTCAGGGCAGAATTCCTTCAAGAATGGCAAGGATCTCCTGACGCACCCTACTTTGACCCTAGTACACCTAGAAATATAACTGGACTGGTCGGACATCCAGTTCGATTACTCTGCAGAGTAAAAAACCTGCAGAATAGAACGGTAAGTGGTTTAAATCTATTACCTATACTAAAAACATAAAGCTGATAAGTGAATGCGCTAATCTCCAGAATTACTGATTCGATTTGAATAATTGTTTTTGTGCGGGGTAGCGCATTTATCAAGGAAGGCTATAGGCTATAAAATATTACGCTGAGATGAATAAGAGCTGAGCAGAGCGGGTGAAACCGCGTGGGAGTAGCGAGTGATAGGATAAAGCTAATAAGTTTGATGGCATGCAATTATAGTCCTTTATTTACATTCAGAAGTCATATTATTGCGTAACATTTTGAGATAGATATTATAATGGTTATGTGGGCGAGCTTGTTATAAACTACAATACGAATATATATACATACTTGAAAACAAATAAGTATTACATGTCATATTAAATTCGTCTGCGTTGCCCTCTAGTAACAATTGAATTCGAAGTCATACAATATTATTATTATAATAATCGTTCAAAATTATATTTGTTTAGGTTTATATAGCAGACTTTGTATAATGTAATTTTCGTATCAAATTGTGACTCTAATTTAAAGACTAACCTATATAAATATACATCTACAGTTTCTCTTTATCTCACTGTTAGGAAATGCATGCTGTCTTTCTCCAGGGATATACAAAATGCACATGTTTTTTTTAAATTCCATTTATATTCTTTCTCCACGGACTCTTGGTCCGTGTCATTTTCATACATTTTATTTTTTATAATAAGTCTGAATTACTTACACACACTTGTTAAATACATAATACATGGATGTCATCCTTTCTAACAAAGATAGCATAATCATTATCTTCTAAAGACATATCTTTTATACGAAAAATTAAGTAAAGTTTTACTATTATTTGAATAAAATAAAACGTTTTATTAAAATATCCGCGTTGACACGTCTGTTATTGTCAACAACTACTTTCAGATGCATGACATTAAAGGTCGCTGGCTTTCACAGCTTTATTACTAAAGGAAAATCCATTTCCATTTACCTGCCGTGATTTTGTACCTCTGCCAGTTCGCTACTAAGAATTTCGTAAAAAATCCTAAGCTGTTTCATCCGACATGCTTCATTAATATCTACAGAAATTTTACATGTTGAAAGCCAAATTCGTAGAATTTTTCACCAAAAAACGGCTCTGGACTCTCGAAACATTTCCCGTTAAATGAAAAAAGAAACTACTTCAACGTCTCACGATTTATCATCCTAAAAATTCTTTTATATTCCATGATCTGGCCTTTTATACCCATTTTTGTTCCAGTTCAGCTTAAAATCTGCTGGTTTGCAAATTCATCCCAACGTATATTCTACACATCGTCAATTTTTAAATTCACTTTTTATATCTCTATCGTTAATCCCAAAAAGAGAATATAAAATTCTTTATGCACTCTGTTTTCATTTATATAGCAATATATGTGTTAGGGGTTTTTCAAATGACCAGACAAAAGAATCAACATTAAGTGACTCACTCAGAGACATTTAATGATTAGTTAAACTATTTCTTGGTAAAAAAATTGTTTCGAAAACTGTTGCTGAGTTAAGTGCCTGACTATTAAATGATTGAGTACGGCATTAAGAAAATAACATTTTATAAAGATCAGATTTATCATAACGCCCAAAAAACGAATACCTCTACTTATAAAAATGGACCAGAGAT
This sequence comes from Spodoptera frugiperda, assembly GCF_023101765.2. Taxonomy (NCBI): domain Eukaryota; kingdom Metazoa; phylum Arthropoda; class Insecta; order Lepidoptera; family Noctuidae; genus Spodoptera; species Spodoptera frugiperda. The sequence continues at coordinate 10,342,584 of NC_064239.1, read as the reverse complement.
GAATATACTCCCAACCAACAGATCTAGATCGCCGGATCCTATATTGAATGGATAAAATACTTAAGCGTTAGGGTCAGGCAGTTTTATATTTACAGGTATCGACCTCTTTGCTTTACAAGTACGCACTTCATCTCTATTGATAAGTCCAACCCAGTAAAGTGCTTAAGACTGATCCATTACAAAGAATTCTTTAAAAAAATCTAAAGGGAAAATTGGAGCGATATTTTTTCTTTATTGCTGAACGCTGAAACCGTCTCGGTTTTCTTCGCCGACCATTAAGTGTCTCAACGTTACACTTACAAAATAGCTGTTTGTAAACAACATTAAAATATTTTTATAGCAAGATATAAAGTAGGACAGGTTGACACTAGAAACTTTTTAATAGAAGCTGTCGTTTAACTCACGCCGGGATGAGCTATAGAACGAAGTGGTGTCGAAGATTGATATATACATTGTTTCTTTTTAAGTACTTTGAGTGTTCTTTAATGGGGCACTTTGTATGCGGAAAGTATACAAAGTGCTATCGTTTTTTTAACGTACATGCTAAGGAAAATGTCTTAGAATTAACCAAAAATGAAAAATAACAAAGATGATTATTACCGATTTCTTGTTGTATATTTTATATATTTGTATAATTCATTGTATACATAACGAAAACCCAATCACTTTGGGCCAAGGATCTAAATATAACTCACATTTAATACCTCCGGTTTCAGTCTCATTCAGTGACATTTCAACCATCTAAAGTATCGCCATTACTCACAGCTCCTCACAAAGCCGTGAAATAGTTCGGTTCCAGTTCCGTCCATTAGCAAACAGGTATCAATTTGTCGTTTAAACCTTCGAAATCAATACCACCATTAATAATTTTGTCTTTGAAGACAGTGAAAACAGCGTCAGTTATAAAGGCCGGGCCTTTATTACGGACATCCTTTGAAATGCTAAGTTCGTTTATTTATGTTTCAACATTATTCTGTCCCTTCGGTAACTTTTTGTATAACGATGTCTCCGGACCGAATCCGATATTGGAGGAGGCTAGTTTACGACGTACTAGATGTGGCTCGAGTATTCTCAGAAATAGACCGCTTTCCATTCTCTCATTGTTATAAGTATGTGGGTCATATTGTTGGATTTATTCTAGATTTTTTGTGATTTATTCGCTTTTGTTTATATGTCACATTAGCTTCTGCCAGCGGCCACGCCCGATTGTGTTATACCAGACCATAATCTAACCCTATTTCAAATTACATTCCAATCCCTTCAGTAGTTTTTTCGTAAAGGAGTAACAAAGATCCATACTCACAAACTTTTGCATTTATAATATTAGTAGGATAATCACAGGTTACAAAACAAATTATATTTACCTATTAATTATATCTCTCTTCCTAAAAGTTTTTATTTACTTCACTAACCAACTACTGAGACAGTATTCATAAAATTAAAAGATTATTTGAGTCCACTATGAAAATGCAATTTGCATGTTCTAAAAGTAACAGAACGTTTTATGAAGAAAGTTTTAATAAAGCAAACAAAAAACGCTGACTGATAGTGAAGTTTAAAGATGCAAATTCTGGTTTGTTATGCTAATCAGAAACAGTTTCTTCACTTAAATTCTTGGGGTTGGCTGGGAAATAATTCTTACCAATAGAAAGTTTCATTGGTGATTTTTATTCTGTAGTTACTGATTTGTGATAACAGTAAAACAAATTAAATGTTTTATAGGTAAACACTATGTCGTCTATGGTTTGATATATGTGTTCATAATTATGTTTACAGTCAAATAAAATAATTTAATTAGAAAATATTAAGCACTAGAAAAATTATTATACAGCCTGATTTTTTTATCACCAGCCAATTTTTTTCTGAGAGTTCAGAGGTATCATTCAATCATTCCATTTTAAATAAAAACCTATAACAATGAAAAAAAATGGGATGAAAAATGCAGAAATCAGGAGACAGAAGTACTCGTCCATTGATAATATTCATATCGGAATACTATGGAATAATATTATTGAAATTATTTTTGGGAAAATAATATTTAATCTTAGTTCACTACAAAGTAAAATGACAGAAACAGCATGAGACTTAAAACCAACGTAACGGTGCTTTGCTACCAGATATGTGCTATGTAGCTAATGCTATGAAAATGTAATAGCTAAGTTGTGAAACTATGTGACCGTTTCCACTGATACTAAGCTATGTAGCTGTGCGAGGAATATGTGCAGTGTTGAGTATGCGATGTGTCGATAGTAAGGAAGCAATCCATAGCGCGCATCTTTCTATGTAAAAAACATAGCTTATCTGAGTTAGTTTCCACCAGTGCTAAGCTATGTGTACCAATGAATATGATTGTAGAAGCCAAACGCATCCACAACAACGTAGCATAGCACATCTCTGGTGGAAAAGCTACCTAAAACGCTATTCCATTACTGCTCGCGTCTGTATATTTTAATTTTAATTAAAACAAAAGCTTTATCTCTTACAAACAGACCAACAAACAAAGAAATTATATAATGTATGTTTCCTTTATTCTCTTGCTATCACAAACATTACATTATCAGAAGACGAACAAAATGTTTGGTTTACACGTAAATTGTATGTGTTCGATTCAGGAATGCTCTTTCAATCGTATCTATGTGTGTCATCTAGCATTTGAGTTGGAATGAAAAAGGTATAAAAGATAAAGAATGAAAAGATTTTTTTTTATATTCATGCCCCTTAAATTGTTAAAGTGTGTTTATTTTGTTATCGGTTTTCAGTTGTTTGGGTTTGTTATGGTTTTGGGTTAAGGGTCGGAATTTGTGTTTTGTCAATGAAATTGTTTTTAATATTATGTACTTCTTCTTGCGCCATATTCCTCAGTACGGAAGGTGATATTGCTTCTTTATCATTTGTTGCTGTGGTCGTTGTCGATGGTCTGTTTCTATTTTATGTACCTATGTTTGTCTAATCTAAAGTAATTTGCATTTATAAAATGTCCACAGCAGTAATACATTAAATGCATCATTCTTCAAATTTTTTAGCAGTGTTTTGTTATCCTGTGGCTGAAGAATAATATTTACTGCCTCATTGATAATGCTGTATTGGATCAGTATCCATTGGATGAGCATTGCATACTGCATTAAATATTATTTTTCGTGTTTCTTATTACACAGGTATCATGGGTCCGCCACCGCGACATCCACCTGCTAACAGTGGGCCGCTACACGTACACGTCGGACCAGCGGTTCGAGGCGCAGCACAAGCCGCGCTCCGAGGAGTGGGCGCTGCGCATCCGCAGCCCGCAGCGCCGCGACTCCGGCCAGTACGAGTGCCAGATATCCACCACGCCGCCTATAGGACACGCTGTCTTCCTTAATATCGTAGGTTGGTATAAATTCTTTTACACATTCTTCATTAGCTGCCTCACATGTCAAGAGATTTGGGATTTAGGTCGGGTAATGTATTATTAGGATTTTCGGCTGTTTGAAGATTTTTTTGTGAAAATGGAGCCTAATGTCTAGGAATATACTTACTCTGTATTACCATGATAACTGGCAAAATATGTATATGTATATTCCTCTCTCTCTCTCTGTAGTCGGCCCCTCATGACTGAGGATCGTAGTCATCATTGGATTAGCATTTGAACCGAATTATTTGTCTCCATCGCGTCGGTTTCTGTCCAAGGCATCGTGAACGAGTTGGTGAAATACGGTGGTAGACGATTCCTTGATCTGATCTTTCCATCGTGTTGGTGATCGGCCACGTGATCGTTTGCCCTCTGTATTGCCGACTATGTTGAGTCTCTCCAGATTTTCGTCCGTTTTTTATGTATATTCCTAGTGTTTGTTACAATGAACGTTTCAAGTGTAACCTTTCACATACAAATTTGTGTGGGTCGTTATGTAAATATAATATAATGGTATACAACAAAAGGCTTATCTTTGTGTGAAGCCCTAATTTTTCTATGGAATTTTATTGTACCTAACTGTTTTGTACGATCGCTAACGTGTTTAAACAGAAACTCTACCTCGTATTTCAAAGGCATCCTAGAAAACAAGCTAGAATTAGGTAGGTAGGTTTGAGTTACTTGCCCGATCCGGAGTTGCGGACAACGTTAAAGGTTACCGGGGCTCCGGCTCAAAGCAGGAGAAGGAACGGGGTGGTTTTTAGTCAGAAAGAGTCTGACACTAAGGCGGGAGAAGTCATTGGATGATTTTCCAATCTCAAAAAAAAAGAACAAAAAGGTTTGAGTTACTTACAGTCCCTGGCTACATTATTAGACGCACTCTTGTTTTTTTTTAAATGTACACATTTAGATGAGTTTACTCTGTGCATATTCACTACTTTTACGTTGAAACATAATTATGAGTGTTATATGTACTTAAATACATATTTATTGAGGTTTATTGTAATATTTATTTTTACAGAAAAAATCTTTTTGTCAAGAATAGTCAATTTATTACAGAAATTTATAAGATCTAGATAGAAGCCTTTAAACATCAAAATAATTACCAACTTACATAATGTGAGTGCTTCTAATAATATGGCCAGGGACTGTACGCTTTGTTCATCTTTCAGCTTATACATACATGTGGCTAAGGTACTTCAAAATATGACGTAATTCTATTTACTTAAGTCATATTTCATAAAGTAGATAGTTAACTTTCATTTATATCAATCAAAGTAAATAGCTAATAACTGAGAAGAGGCGGTAGGTTCCATTATTCTCAGTACAAAGAAAAGGCTTCTCTTCTAATGGTATTTGCGAAGACAATATTAATTTCTAGTTATTAGTGCTTAGTCAATAAAGTCTAGTAAAATCTGATTTGATTACATCATAGTCTTGCTTGAAAGGCTATCTTTTAGGAGAATCTAAGAGATTAGTTTTTAATATTAAATATACGTATGTAATGAATTCATAAAACATAATATATGTATATGAAATAAATTCCAGATGTAGGTCCAAAAAATGCTTCATAATCTTCTTCAAAGCAATATTCTAATTGGAACTTTTAAAAATCTCAAATATAAGGTAAAAGGATCGTACACCAAACATTTTTAAATTACGTTTTTAAAATTTAATTTTATGGGAGACTATTTTCAACACATCACATCAACAACCTATAAGGGACCACTGCTGACCAAAGGCCTCTTCTCACACGGAGAAGGTTTGAGCATTAATCACCTCGCTTGCTCAATTCAGGATGGTAATTTCCGACTTATAATTAGAAATTATAGGCCCAGGTTTCCTCCCGATGTTTTCCTTCACCGTTTGTCAGTGGTGTCTAAATAATGTTAGAAAACGGTGTAACTTGGAGACATTGGTACTTGCCGTTGGTAAGTTTCGAACCCGCGCTCTCATATATGAGGAGCGGACTGAGCAGAGGGCGTCTTAAGCCTACGGGCCACCACGACGAAATTACATTTACAGAAATCAATCTTTGCTGAAATCTTAGTTGAAAACAGTTACTCAAGTAACAGTTACTCAAGTAACTGTTTTCAACTACATAAAACTTAATGTCATTGTAGTGTGTTATATTATAATAAGAACCATTTATCTCAACTAGTGGTCGCCTAGTGGTCGAAATTCGACCATATACTATTTAATTTACAATACCACTTAACATACGTTCAAGGATAATTTGTATTTAACGAATTGCTATTTAGAATTAGATTTAGATTTCAGCCATGATCGTCCCACTGCAGGGCAAAGGCCTCCCTACCTTTGCTATTAGTTTTGTAAAATTCAAATTAATATATTCCGGCGCATCCTGAACAGGAAAACTGACGTGAGAATATCATCGCAATATGTGTTTGTGTCTCGATTTTGACGTTTTGTCAAATACGATCAGATACTATGCATGGTAGTAATGTTTTATTTATTGATTTAATGTACTTTATAAGCATTATTTTTGATAAATATTAGCGTTCTCCACTATCCTACACATAAACTATAAGTGTACCAAATTTTGTGCTCCTACGTCCGCGCAATTTTCGTAAAACCTTCTATAGTTTTTGCATCACGTATTAATTATATAGATAATGTGATATAAAAATCTCTTTTCTCTTTCCTCTAGAACCAGAAACGGTAATATCAAGTGGACCGGAGCTGTTCATCCAAGCCGGCTCCACCATCAACCTGACCTGTACCGTGCGTCACACTCCTGAGCCGCCGAGCTCCATCACCTGGACGCACGGAGAACAGGTAATTTCAAATGTATGTTTTATTTTTATATCCATTATTATTACTTACACTAAACATTCATTTATTACATTACATTAAGTTACTATCACTGACTGTCCGGTTGGTCAAGTGGTCGCAAGTGCACTTGCCGAAAAATGGGCCTCGGGTTCGATTCCTGGGTCGGGCAAAATATTACTACGGTTTTTAGGAAATTTCTCAGTTGTAGTACAGTATTTCGGACTCTATAGTCTGAAATTGTGTTCAAGTATATGGCAATAGGCTCACCCGCTATGAAATAGGACTTATAAAACAAATGGTGAAAACTGGATGTATGTTGTATAGCTGGATTACGTGCCGTAATGTGCACCTCTGCCCACCCCTTCGGAGATAAAAGGCGTGACATTGCATAATTAACTAACAATTGAATTTAAGAATGTTTTAAATAACCAATACTGAAAGTTTAATGTAATAACATAATATATAACGTACTTCATTGACAAATCTTGCTTACGCACTACGACCGGAGTTTTATTCATAAGCAGCGTATGAAACTAGTAGAGGTTTTCTCGATACGGTCGTGTGAGAAAATCATATACATAATCTAAATTAATAAAAAATATTAATTAAACTCTGTAATATTGGTATTAAATGACGTATTAAATAGTCAGAAAGCCACGTGAAGCTAATTACGCAGTTACTAGTGTGGTCTCGCGCTAACCACTGTCACCACAATATAGTGCACGCTGCCTGCACGCTATCTGCGGTCTGTCGTTATCCAGTTACAAAATAAAGGTTTAATTCGAATCCATTATTAGAGAATTCGTAGAATCTATACACATCATTGTCAGTGATCAAATTAACTAAACAATACATTTTTCCAGTTAATAATTGTACATGTGTGTATGTGAGAACAATGCAGAAACATTGCAATGTGCAACACAAATAGTTAATATAGTTATAAAGTTAATATACTGAGGGATCCTTTAATCCAAAATGGTCCTCACATATACATACCTACATGCACCCTTTCTGATTGTCAAATCAGAAAGAGTACTAAAGTGCCCATAAAAAAAAAAAACTACCTTTTTCAATAATAATCGAAAGTTCGATGCCATAAAAAAATTTTATAACAATTTTGAAAGCGGAAATTTGGAAATATCGGAATTTGAGCAATAATCTACTGACTATATTTGAGTATTGTCTAGTGGAACCTGACCAACATGCCACCAAGCATTTGCTGCCATGGTAGATAATCTGATAGATCACAGTGACAAAATTTATACACATTGTCAGAAATCAAATTACCTAATATACAGTATAGAACAAAGGAAAATTGGCTTAGTGATTACCATTATTGAACACGTTCCGCAACATAATTTCCATGTACCGAACCATTTTAAATAAAAAAAAATATCGAAAATCTAAAGCAAATTCGGCCACAAAAATTTCATTGAAAAACTTTTGCGAATTCAGCTAATAACAAATTTGTCGACAAATCCCCGGCAGCCAGGATTAAGAGCATTAAATTTCCGATGTGTACAGAATTGGGGACTCAATCCCGAGTCAATCGATTTCATGGTTTCGAAGTGATTGCGTAATGAATGGACTGTTTAACAAACAAATTCATTCCATAATTATGTCAACTCGTTAAAATGCCACATTTATTAATATTATTATTTTAATGCAAATGTAACTAATGGTTACAATCACATTATTTTATAATAATTAGGAAAAACAAATCTGTATTTACAATAGGTGTTGATTTAAAATATTGTGTTGATAATGTAATGATGACAAAGCATAAAATGTAATTGGCATATTTGCATAATTTTAAATCAGTGTAGTCTAAAATAAACACTATCACAATATACATATAGACAATTTTACATTATTTTAAAGCTTATGAATTGGTAACTAATTAGCAATGTTTCTAGGTGATAAACTTTGATTCTGCACGAGGAGGGATATCACTGGTGACTGAGAAAGGTCTGAAGAGTACCAGCCGCCTTTTAGTGCAGCGAGCTACGGGGTCCGACGCCGGAGTTTACACATGTGGACCTAACAATGCCCCCTCAGCAGCCACAAGGGTTCACGTACTATCTGGTGAGAAAACCACAAAAATAAACGACTATTGATGCTTTTCCACCAGAGAAGTGTTATACATATAGCTATGATACGAAGATGTACGAGTACCATAAGGTGCTCCCACACAGCAGTTGTATAACGTTAGAGACTGACTTAACATTTGTGTTTAAACAAATTATAACAGTAGTTGTAGAGTATGTTACATGCTATTATAAATGTTACACAATGTTGTATAACGTTATATAACTGCTATGTGGGAGCACCTCAATAACTAAGCTGTGAAACTATGTGACCGTTTTCACTGATTCTAAGCTATGCAGCTGTGTGAGTAAGATGTGCTATGAAGATGCACCGCCGTTGAGAAGCTGTGCAAGGAAGATGCACAGTTCGAATATGCGATGTATCGATAGTCGGGAAGCCATCTATAGCATACATCCATAGATTAGCTGAGTCCGTTTCCACCAGTGCTAAATATACCAGTGAATATAACTGGTGGAAGCCAAACGCATCTACAGCAACATAGCATAGTACATCTCTGGTAGAAAAGCTCCCTTATGATAGTGTTCCACCAAAAAAAAAAAAAACTTAAAAGATATCTGACGCAAAATGCTTTCACTATTACTATTATCACTCATTCCAATCTCTGTTCACAGGTGAGCACCCAGCGGCGATGCAACAAGGATGTGCTAAATCAACACTAGATAAGACAGCCTCCATCCTATGTTGTTTGTTAACAATCTACGTGCTAAGAAAACCATCGTTCAACGACCTACAGTTCGGCACTTGAATGTAAAAAGTTATCGCTAATGAACCGTAAACTGAGTCAATAATTCGTATCGTAATTTTATTGCTTGAGAGTAAAACAAGCGTGATTTAATAGGGAAAAGGGATAAGAGAAATGTGTACTTTACGGTGCCTAAAAAAACTTTGTTAAAAAGTCACGACGTCTTGTGAATAGACAACTTTTCGGCTCTCACAGTCTTTAATGTCTCGTTATTTGTTTTCATCAAGTTACTTTGTTTAAGTGATTTTGTTTAGGCCGTTTAACATTGAGAATAGTCATCTCATCGCATAGCAGTTTTGTATAAAAATATTTCAAGCGACATTTTTTTTTAAGATATTAAAATTAATTTAACTGTTTAAATATCTCTTTGTAAATATCTCTATCGCTTTGTAAATACTTTAATGTACTACAATAAAGTTATAATCTGTACAGTTGTCTGTCTGTTCTGTCATGTTAACATAATGAAGGGTTGCTGAAACTCATGTATCTTGAAAAGGTATTGTTTAAACTCATTAACAGTTACGTAAGATTATATAATAAATTAATTATTACGAGCAGACAGTAAAACCCTTCTAATTGTAACTAAGGTTTTAGCTCTAGAGAATTTAATTGACAAGTTGTAATGGAAAATAACAGTTATGTTCTGAGTCCTCAAGATTTGAAGGTTTTTACATAAAGATAAGAAACATGGCGGGTTTTGTGAGGGTTTGATGGTTTCTCGGCAGTCTATGGTGTTTTAATGGCGGTCGCAGATGCTTATGAAGTTCTCAAGGACTATATTACACACTTTTGAAAGTCATAGGCGAGGATCCGGCTTAGAATGGTTATCTATAAATATTTATATATATGATGAAAATTTCGAACAAATTTATATAACTTTCTTATTTTAGACATGGCATTATAAGGCACTTCTAAGCTGTATCCTAACCTGAACATTTCAAATGTGTTCTAGACATTTTACAAAATATTTTGAACGAAATGTATTCACGAAGGCATTCATATAATTTATTGAAACGATTTACTGAAAACAACGCGTACATTTTGCTACATTTCACATCAAAAAAATATGCGTAGGCCCACCACCTACGCATACTGCGACAATAAGGATGACATAATCCTGTCAACGATAAAAAATTGTAAGATATAAAAGCTAATGAATGACCTTTAAGTCGTACGGAATACCAGTCATAAAGCACTAACGATGACTAAATAAGAAAACGTGTCGTCCATTACACAATGCCCTGAATATTAATGTCACACAAAATTTCGCCCAAAATTTGAAACAGGCCAAACCATTTATGTAAGATACTCCTCGCTTAATATAACACAATTATCTTGACAGTTAATTAGATCGCGACGAATTGGGAAGGAGAATAATTAATGTAAATTGTCTGTAAATAATTAAAACGCAAATTATTGTCCAATTTTAAATAAATAGATACGGGATATATGAATTATGAACGTCAACGAATAAAATTTGTTATAAATTATGCTTTGGTGTTTCATTCATTATTTCTTTTCAGCAAGATTGCGTACATTCCTATCACTTTAAGGTTAGGTACAATGGTGGTCACGAGCGCCTGACCACCGCTAAGTTTACTGACATCTGATGAGATTCGCTTTCTAGCACCACCCCAAGAACTTGAACTGACGAATGAAACAGGGTGGTGAGCGGTGCCGACGCCGGACCAGGTAGCCGAATAACATCAGACGCACCACTAACAAAGGAATTACACGTGTTACGTTACTAAGCTGCAACTTTATTAGATGCGACATTTATGGGGTATGGTTTAATGTTTTTGCTGAGTGCAAGTAATACATTTTTAAAATGATCAGGCGAATCTGTCCTCCACTGTACATTTAACTTTCGAGTGTTACAAACATTCAAGATGTAGTGAGTAAAGAAGCAAGTCTGCAATTGAAGTAAACATAATTTACCTTCAAAATAAAGGCTAAAAACGTTGTAGGTACAATAAAATAATTCTATTGAAACTCGAACCTTTCAAATCGTTTTCAATGAACGAATAACATGAGATCAATAAGAATGAAGAAAATACCTACACATTGTATTCAATCTAGAAAAAATAGCAAATATGCCTGAAGAAAACAATTATTATAATATTCTATCGTCGTCCACAGTTTATTTACACAGCCTAGATTTCAATGAAAACCGGCTACGTAAATAACTATAGTACTTTAATCTTTGTCGCTTTAACAGTGAATTTGAATAATGGGCTTTATTCATGTTTAAGATAAATTCGTTTTGCTAACTAGATCTCTGACGGAGCGACCTCAAGGCGTTTGCTAGGCAGACCTTTGAGTTAGAAACACAGAACAATGTAGTTCTTCCTTTTTGAAATTTACAATTGTAAAATGCAATTGAAATCACTAACTGGTAGGTAATATACATTATCTCTATATATAATAATCAATTACTGTTGGTTAGTCTCGCTACAACTCAAGAATGGCTGGACCGATTTGGCCGAAATCCAAAGTCCAGGGAAGAATTAAAAGGTGAGAAAAATATATTGAGGTGGTACGAAGTTTGACGGGCCAGGTAGTTTTTTTTTTTTGAATAGGGGGCAAACAAGCAGCCAGTTTACCTGATGGTAAACGATCAGCACCGCCCATGAACAACCGCAACACCAGAGGAGTCACAGGTGCATTGCCGGCCTTTTAAAAAGGAGTATGCTCTTTTCTTGAAGGCCTAAAAAAAGGTAGTAATACATTATTATTTATCCGTCTTATCTCGACAACTCAGCCTCAATAGGGGTTTATTCAAACAAATTTGTTTAGATATTAATTAAACTTTATTCAAAACATCCACCTTTGTTAGTAAAACTCAAGTTTTACTGACGACCTCGGTGACTTATCTCCGTTGGAGACAGTGCGTAAAACCTACTTAAAGTTCCAAAACGAGACAAACACAAACATTATTATACAACAAAATTATCAGGCAACTAATTTACTTAACAAACAAGTACGTAGGTACATAATAATAATAAAATTCGAAGTACCAAAGTCGTTAAACCCTACCAACAACTATAGAACAAAATAATTGAAGTTTTCTCAACACATTGCGAATGTCCTTCCAGACTTAGAGAAACTGTCGTTCCCGTGTGAATTCTCAAGAAATACGCCGTCCTCTTATAAGTAATGGCAGTAAGTAATAAAGAAAACTGTTCCGGACTTGAAAATAAATAGAATGGACTTGTTACAGCTTCAAACATTTTTAATTTAAGTAATATTTTTGCTTTGTAGGAATAAAATCATTGGATGCTTATTTTCTCGAAAAAAAAAAAAAAAAAAAAAAAAAAAAAAAAAAAAAAGACTTAATTTTACTTCCATCCTAGGAAAATCTCGATAGTAACAGAATTGAAAGATTGGGAAAAAATAAAAAGAAAATTGTTTTGTGGTCAACTAAAGTGTTACTAAAATGTTTTAACAAGAAATAGAAAGAATACATTATTCCGTAATCAAACTTTCGACAATTTTAGTGTAGATTATTTACATTTAATTATATAACGTGGCTTATTAGAATAACGAGAGAAAATGTCGACGAATTACTGATTGGAAGATTTGAATCGTAGAATTTTGAAGTCAGCTAAAAACAACGAACTCTTGCCAAACCGAGGAATGAATACTCCCTGACATCTTGACATTAATGATACAGAATCCTATTCCCCTACAGTTTAATCCTATTCTATTTTATACATATTTTTCTTTTTTTGGTAAAAAATGTTCTATAAAGTCTACTATTCTAAATACGAACGGAATGGCAAATTCTTGCAGCCAGTAGCCAACGGAATTGTTTTACTTCGCGAGTCAGCAATGTGATAAGGCTAATTTATACAAAGACATTCGCTCATAAATTGTATCCAACACCTTTAGTTGGCAATGCCACTCGTTTGCCAAATAGCGACGTAGAGTACCTGCTTGCAGTTTATTTAAAAACCCTTACCATAGATTCTAGCGATATTTGGGCTATTTTGCCAAAAAGTTATAGATTTCCATTTTTTTTATGTTGGGGAAGCTTTCAAAGGGCGCTTTGCTTTTTGAGGATAAAAGACCTCACTAAAACTACCCCACGACCACACCACCTACAGGTTTTGGCCACCCTGTAAGGAGCACCGAGACCTCTCAGTAGACCTGCTCTGGCTCTGGTGACCCCACGGTGCAACCGGCCAGTTACGGTACATCCCTTGATAGATTACTTACCTGCGACCGTTACATTTCATTTTACATGTAATTGGATTTAATTACGTAACAGTAAAACAGTAACTGCGTAAAAACAATGTTTTATGAAACTTTATGTATAACAACTTCTTTATAAAATAGTATAAGATGGTCTATACCTAATTTATATGAAGTAGAAGGAATCGCTAAGCAATATTTAAAAAAATATCACATTTTCTTTTACAACAGTAAATTACAAAGACCGCCTCACACAGCTTAGTGTTCACACGTTCAACTTTAGTAAAAAATAAAATTAAAAACGCCTGACCTTCTTACGTTGTTCGCTTTTTATATCAAAAAGGAACTTTTAGAAATTAAAAACTTGAATGCTTTACAAGTTTTTGTAAACGTGGGTGGAATATACAATACTGTTGTTATGAAACCTTTGTGCCTTTAATGCTGATGTTGTAGTAATTGTATGAGTATGTGTATTTAAAATTAATGCTTTATAATGTTGCTAAGTGCAGTGCTTTCAAATATCGTTTGATATTTAACATCACATCTCATTATAAATAAACTAATGACTATATTAACATAATCACAACACATTAAAATTTAAAATGCATTACTTATAACATATCTTTTTATGAAAAAACTGATCCCAAAAAATCAGAAGTGTAAATTAATCACCCAGCTAGTTAGTTCACGTATCAAAACATTTATAAATCTAATTAATTATGACAACGTCAATTTCGTTTGTTACGTGCCAGTAACTTGCCAAACATAATGGCATGCCAAATACTTCACAGGGCTTTGTGTAAATGTTCAAACGTAATTAATTATAGTCGCTTTTAGCCCGTAACGTCCGTTAATGAGGCAGTATAATTTATTTTATAAAACAATTTATTTGTATTGCATACCGTCTTTAAGCGGGGAATAGATGTAAATTTTCTCCTGTTAAATTATTCGGAAAATTTTTGGAATAGTAGCTTTGAGAATTACGATCTGATAACGAGACAAAATAACGGTTATTGTTTTAGGTTTTCATAAACATTCTCTGGATGGAAAATGTGATAATTTTATGCTCGAAAAACACGAGTAAGGTTTTAACTTTAGAATAGATGCTCGTAAAATAATCAGCATATTCATAATGATCCCAGCTTATTATTATTATTTTACAAAGATAATGATAATGATGTTGATTATACAAAAATGCTTAGTCTTGTTATAATTTTGTAATAAGGATCATTTTCAATAATCTAGTACTTCTATTTACATTTTTATGGGCGGTAAACGAGCGGACGGATCACCTGATGGTTAGCAATTGCTGCTGCCCACAGACACCCGTAACACCAGAAGCGTTACAAGTTCGTTGCAAACCTTTTAGGGGTTAGAAATTTAAGGGTTGTTGGTGGACTTGGGGATTGGGAAGATTGAGACAGGGGATAATTTAGGTAAGTATATTCATTTTCGAAGCCTTTTTTAATCAAATACCTTATCACGCAGCGTTCCGAAGGTAGAATCTAAATTCTAAAGAGATTGAATTTGACTCGTGAAGTGGTGACTCTATAAGAGTGCCTACACGTGTCTGGTGTATCGTAAATATACGTTTAATACTGAGATCCTAAATAAATATTCATTTGTGATCGTCAACTAGAGCTCATATATTTCTAATTCTTATATACTGGGGCAGTATATAGTGTGGTAAAAGCCTTGGTTTTAGATGAGGACAAAAAGGGATAGTTAGACCTTGGTCGAGACATAGTACTAAAATGCAAGAACCGGGTACATTAATGGCGACTTGTGACCCGGACTTATATAGTGATACTAGTATAATGTGCCAAGACTTGCTTTGTCCGAAAAGCAATGTACCTATTGCTTTCTTTTAAACTACTCAACCGCATTTTACAACAAGAGAGGAGATGTTGCAGTTTGCGTGAGTTAACAGTGCTATAAGTTTTAAGTGAACGTAAGCATGTTACTACTAGTTACAACCAGTTTTTAACAGCGGTTTTGTCCGTGTATTTTAACTTATATTCTTAACCGTACTCCCAACTTTTAGATCAGATTTTGCAAAACGGTAAAACCCGTGGTATGGAACGCAGTTCTACACAAGACACAATATGTTTTATCTAAAAAATTACGGTGTACTTGCGTAAATTAATGGAGAAAAGCTCTACAAGTTTCCACTGCCACTAGTTACAGTAGGCAGCGCGACATCGTCGCCTAGTCTGCACCCGCTGCTCATGATGAAGAGTCCCTCTGTAACTCAAAACTAGTAGAGCTTTTCTCCATTAATTTACGTGAGCAAACCGTGATTTTTAGTTAATTTAGTACGTCTCATGATAGTTATTATAAAAAACAATACGTTTTCTATTGTGTCTCATATATCGACAAACAAGACGATAATTTATATTTGAATAATTTATTTTGTAAAGTTTAAACAAATATCTAGACAGGCACATTGCTGTTTTCAACCACAATTTGCTAAATACCAACGTACAACCTATAACACGGTTTATATTGAACACTCAGTGTACGAAAGCCTGCAGTCGACAAGCTTTAGAACGTAAATCTAGTACACCGTCATTTGAAACCACACGATGAACTAAATTTCCCCTCCCATGGATATGGCAGTTGCAACAGGCAACTTGTGACTTTATGAGCGTTGCTGCAACGTATTCACAACTTAGTATGAAACAGTATGCACTATCCACGCACTTCGAATAATTATGTCTCTGTAACTTAGATGCACATGCACGTACATAGTTTCTAGAATTACTTCTCCATGTTTATTAAGGAGTTCGTCCAACAAAGTTGTGCAACTTCTGGTTATAATATTTCATAATCAAAAACAAGTTATATCTAAAATTTTATTTAATAGAAAATTTAAAAAGTAACAAGATATTCGTAACGCTTCTTCTTATTCTTAGCTTTTTTATGTCATTAGTCGGTAAATCGAATAGATGGATCACCTGATGGTAAGCAATCGCCGCCGCCCATGGATATCCGAAACACCAGAGGCGTTACAGGTGCGTTGCCAGTCTTTTGGGGGTTAGGAATTTAAGGGTTGTTGGGGAATCGGGGATTGGAAAGGGTGATAATTGGGCCTCCTTTAACCTCCCTTACACAACGAAACACAAAGCAAGCGTCGTTTCACGTCGGTTTTCTGTGAGGCCGTGATATCACTCCTGTCGAGCCAGCCCATTCGTGCCGAAGAATGGCTCTCCCACACTTAGCTTGCTTTTGTTGTCTATTTATAGACATCGAATCAGATCAAATCTTGGAAACTTTGACATCCTTAATCTAAACTCATCAATTATTTCAAAAATGACAATCAAAATCGTTCTGTAATTGTACGGAAAGTACTTTACAATTTTTATTACCTTATCTTTTGAGGAAAACAAAGCTTTTCCACGTGTAAGCATTTGAAGTAAAAGGAACGAACGCTTTTTGATTAAAAATAAATCATTCGTATAAAGTAACAAAAACCACTAAAATCGTAGACAATTGTATTGTAGCTCAAATTATCCTCTTCCTGAATGTAATCCAGTTTTATTCACGGACCAAATATTAATAATTGTGTATTGAGGTAAAATAAAACACAGTCAAACGTTTAAGTTTCCCTTAAAAACTTGGTAACTATTGTTTATGTACAATTAAATACGGACTTTATAATTTTTTGACAAAAGTTTGTTTGTTTCGATGTCTGTTTATCTGATGGAAAAATTTACATAACTAACGAGTAATGACGTAGCCGTCATATTATGTCTCAACTATGGGCCCCTGGCGTGGCTCGACAATAGTCGAGTTACATCGTCAAATATTCAGATGAGTAAGCCTTACAAGATAATAAACATTATTTATCTAGCACCAATACTTTTCAATGGTGAAACAAGCTCTTAACTTTTTGCCATTCGGGTTTGAAATTAATTAAATTAATAGGTACTTGTGGATCTCTAAAAACTCGGATGGACGTAAAACACCAAGAAGTGAGGAAGTAGAATAAAAATAAGAAAGATCTCAAAGTCGACGGGAATCAAGTTGGATTAGTAAAGTTTGATTTATTTAGTTAATTACTGGACGCGTCTGGAACGAGTTGAATGTTTAATTACCTAGATAGGAGTTACTGGTTACTAAGGAACATAAATAAGATATCGATACTTTTCAATACGGTTTTTTTTTAAAGAGACCCGTTTTTAACTGTCTTTACCGCCTCCACTATTTTTAAGTCCTGAAACAAACCTATTCGTAAGTCTGAAAAATACTATGCTGAAAACAACATCAAAATTGGTTTAGCCAAACGCGAGATAATCGCGCATAAACATACATACATACAGGTCAAACTGAGAACCTCCTTTACTGAAGTCTTATAAAAAGAAATCCGACTTTCTGGTCAATAAAATATCCCCTTTGGGTTTGAAATTAAATAAAAATAAAGGAAATGAAAAAGGTAAGATAAATGAGTTCCACTTTTTACGGTTTAAAAAGAAAATAAACTGAATGCCTAAAAGCTTTTTTTATATTTGGTCTGAAATACTTAGGACACTTGATATTTTAATGTAATTTATTTTAGTTTATTTCAACGTTGATCCGGAACATTTTAAATTTGAATAACAAGTGGCTTTTTCCCTCTGTTTTATTAAATGTTTCATCTTGGGACACGAAACCCAAAACCCAAACAGAAATAAAAGACAAATGAAACAAATACCATAAACATAAATACATCCGTGTAACCCTATTATAAGTTTAACTAAGTAAAAAAAATACGTAGTAAAATTTTTAATAAACCACATTAAAAAAATCAATAAACACTCAATAAAAATAACAATGAAATTAAATCTCAAGATACGAAAATAAATTGGACGGAGCTAAAGCAATGAAAAGTAACGACAGTGCCAATAGCCAATTCATTTCAACCTGTAATAAACCCTTTCAGAATTTTAGAGGCTCACATTAATTGTACTAAAAACCTGACTGAAATGAATACTATCAGTAATTCTATTCCGGTTACTGCAATTTGTCCCAGAACCTTTACAATTTAATTATATTCACGAATTTGAATCTTTGAGTTCGGACGAACTTTCAGAGTTCCCTCTGCGATTCGACGGAGCAATATTATAGATTGTTCTAGCTAATTGCTATGACTTAATTGAATTCAGTTCAAATTGAGTGCTGCAAAGTAGACACTTTCGGTTCCAGAAATCTATCGATGGAAAACTTTGGTTTAGCTCGTTCGTGCGACTAGTACAATCTACCAAATTTCCGTTGAACGAATAAATGTAAAGAATATATGAACAAAACGATCCCAGAGGGATTACTGTGAAAATTAACTTGTTCAAATAAAGAACACTACATTGCGAAAGATATTCGCAATAACGAAGGGAGGAGGGAACGAATAATTATTTTTTCCCATTTCTACGAGGAGGTTCATTTAAGTCCATGGTCACGTCGGCTCGGAATCCGTAACAAGTTTTTTCTTGGTCAGCAGAAATTAATTCACGTAATCGAAACCCAGACGAACTTAATTTCGATTTGGTAAAAAGATAAACGCTTCTTTTTCATTTGAGCCAAGATATTGTAATAACATTTGTGGAGCGATACTGTTATTTGAACAAACACTTTATTAAACAATCATCTTAATGACAATGAAATCTGTTTACGTAAATATAGCACAATTTTGAGTCATAGAAACACATTGTACCTCAATCATAACGTTCTCACTTAAAAACGCAACAATACTCAAACTCTCAACTAGATTAACCAAGAACAAGACAGGCAAAAGGTAAGTTGAACTGAGTTAATTTACGAGCCAAATATCACGTCTTGCAACCCGCACGTCGACTTCAAAAATCTCGTTAAAACTTAACAGAAGTTAAGCAATTCATTGGTGGAACCGAAATGTTGGCTTCGCTGTACCTGCGAGATTCCATGCGGAATGAATCTATTGGACTTCGCTACACGCGATTCACTGCCAATAGTTAGATCCGATTGTTACATACAGCAACTGAAATTGTGCGAAAGCCAATCGTCTGTTTGCCAAATCAGATATTCGCGGTGCATTTGATGATGATTGTCTTTTATGCTCACTGATATGTAGGTAACTGTAACTATTTAGATCATAAGGTAATGATGAATGACTTGTTTCATTTCATTGAATAAGTTGATTCTTTATAATATCTATGTTTTAGGGTAGGTGAAAGTCACAGATGGGACCCAGTAGGGCTGAACCGGAGCTGCAGACAACGTAACAGGTTACCGGGGCTCAAGCTCGCAGCAAGAGAAGGAACAAAGTGGTTTTTAGTCAGTAAGTGTCTGACTCTCCCTCTCACTCAAGAAAGAAACCATTGGATAATTTCCCCCCTCAAAACAAAGCGTAGGTGAAAGTTATTATTCCTATAACAAAATAATATACTCTTCTTTCTTTGCCATAAACACGTAAAAGAAAGCTAAAAGGAACAGTGACGTTCCGAACATTTATTACACCCGACTTTTTATCTGCAATGGCAAAAGTAACAAGCTCATTCTGCTTCATTAAATATTCTGCTTTCGTCTCTCCGCTTATTAGTTGTTCTTTATATGTTATCTCATGAACAAACATGTCGGCATTTGTATAACAAGTACATCTATCTACAAGAAATTAATACTTTCTCCTTTAAAACTTTCCTTTTAATTAAAACCTTTATCAACGTTTGCAGTCGCGTCAAGTCAAAATTTAAACGGGAAGAGAATGCCTTGTTTTCGTTTTAGAGTTTTGTAATTAGTGAAATAAAAGCCGATTTTAAGAACTTAACAACAATGCGCTGGAGTCTGGTAAAAGTTTTGGGGGAAATTAATTTCGCGTGATCTTGAAATGGTGGTAGAGGTCAAGTGAAGTCGGCGGTTGTATCATATTAATTAATTTCATTTCCACAACCAATAAAAATGTAGAAAGCGGATTGATTAATCAACCAAACTACCTCAACTTAATCACCCATCTAAATTTAATACTTAACCAATTTACACGCGTCACTTTCTATAACCTTTTCATGTGTCGGCTATACAACAGTCCAACGATTCTAACATTTCGAGTGTTGAAAAATAACAGACCGGTTCACATAAGCTCAGAAACCTCAAAAACCTCGGCAACATTTTCATCCTTCCATATCGAGAGGATTACGCTGCCCGCTGTCTGTCAATCAGTACGTCAAGGAGTTGCTAAGTCTATCTACCCATACATATATACGTACGTATAGAACATGTAGTATTTCGGTCTTACTTCCCGATATTTTCCTCATCCATACTACCGTTTTAAGGAAATTCGACGAAGCAGTTTGTTCAAAATAAAGCATTGAATTTATTAGCTATCGCGGATTTAACTTTTGCTACTCGATATCCGAGTTCTAAATAAGTATTTAAAGTTTTGAAGGTGAGATTAATCTTACTGAAAGCTTCCTTCACAGTTTTTATCATCGAAGCAACTTCGGACGTAGCTATTATTATTTTATGTTTATTTCTCAACTTCTCTTTTTGGAAATGTCGGTTTATATAGCCGGTATATAGGCGGTAGTTGCAGTAGAGCTCTCACAGTATTTATGGCAGAAGAAGAAGAGAATTAAAGGTAGCAATGGGTGAATCCTAAGAATGCTAATAGAATTAGAATTTCGGCAAATCACAACCGTGTTCGACATAACGACATTAAACAAGTGTGGGAGAGCTATACTTCGCACGAATGGGCCGGCACGAGCGGAGTGATACCACGTTAAACAACGCTTGAGTTGTGTTTCATTGTGTGAGTGAGGTTACTGGAGGCCCAATTACCCACCTTCCCAATCCCCTAACAACCCTTAAATTACTTACCCCAAAAGGCCGGCAACGCACTTGTGTCCATGGGCGATTGCTTACCATTAGGTCATCCATCTACTGACTTATACTGTAAAAAAACAAAGAATAAACACAAATTCAGTTTCATCGCATTACGAAGAAATATTGAAATTTTCGAACGTAAGTATTCATACTTCACATAAATGATTACACAAGGATAAGTTATCGTAGCTAGGCACAGTTACATCATTCAACAGTTACGCCTACCAATGTTTGTTATGATTTACGATTCATTCACAAAGTTATACGTTTCCACACGTCAGTAGGGGTGAAAATCGTTTGGACGGTAACACTGGAGTAATTTTAGTGCGTCCTACATGTAACGAGTCGTGAGCGACCACCCGAGACTAACAGGCAGGACCTAAAAATCAGTCAAGCGTATTGGACCAAACGTCATGTAAATTAGGTAGATACGCACCCTATAATACCCCTGAAAATAAAATAATATGTATATAAATTTGTGTGTCTAATTGGTACCTTTTTTATTTTTGAGGGGGGGAAATCATCCCTTTACTTTTCTCGCCTTAGGCGAGGCGAGAGGGAGTGTCAGATTCTTACTGACTAAAAACCACCCCGTTCCTACTCTTGCTTTTCGAGCCGGAGCCCCGGTAAACCCACTATGTAGTCACAGCTCCGGGATAATCCGCAGCTCCAGGTCTAATTGGTACCAGCGTCTGCAATCATGTTTTGTTGAGACTTTGTAAATTTCGTATATCGGATATATTATTTACATTTTGAACTACATAACTTGCTAGTGACTCAGATTTTATAGAATCGTTCTATATTTCAGAACTCAGTAATAGACATATCATTATTTATGTGTGTAAAGTGGTACAGAAGCGAACTGAATACCTAAAACATCAACTCTCATACGACCGTAGGTTGAAAATGAATTAATATTCCGAGAGCACAAAAATAAATGAATAAATTATGTATGTGTGTATATATGTAGGGCAATAAAATCTCGTACTCCTTTTAAAATACCCATCACCGAGTTTATTATCAGTCCGTTGACATCTATTAAAAAACGGATCTCGTAATTAAAGGTCCCACACACGTCACGGACTTAACAGGACAAAAAACGACCAGTTGTTTACACGTTGAGGGAGACCGGGGTAATCCACCGCGCCTGTCACTTCCGTACGGGGGCAGCCAACCAGAGCTAATCGGCGCACCCTCGCCAGGATTACGCGGCGAAGTTTGAAATCCATTTCAGACCATCTATCGGCTAACTAGACCCGTACCTACTTCATTTTAGGGTTAATTATCTGACTGAGAAATGTCTTCAAAGTTACGTGTCATTTCTAAGAATGTTAATGTGGTGTGTATTATTAATTTGAGATTAGAATTGAATGTCAATCACACATGTCATGATAATCTCAGTTTAATAAGAGTGTACTAGACTGTAAATCATGATATTTCACGTTGAATCCACTGGGCTTAGCAATAAGAATTCAATAATTTTAAGGTTTAGATCTTTCTGAAGCTTAGATTCAAGTGAATCACAGTATCAGAGCTAGATTTCTGAAAATAATGGACTACTAGCTCCTGCCAATAGCTTCGTCCGCGTTATTCCAGACCATTATGTATTGTATCCCTGGTCCAATCATACACACGTTCCGTGATTAAGTTACAAACATACACACAAACTTTCACATTTTTAATATTATAGTAAGATATCAACCTGATTTTAATCACTTTCGTATTAGATTACTATACCCTAAAGGGTTTAAGATAACCCTCAATTGAGGCATTTGATTCAACAAATCAGGTATAACACTAAATCTAATACAATGTGTCTATTAGACAATTTACTAAATAATACCCCTTCCCTGTGTAATCGTTTAAACAGAGGGGGAGAGAGGTAATTTCTGCCACATCACAACACGACCGACCAGCCGTATTTAACCATCGCGCCCCAGGATTACGCGTCGGGGCCTGAAAATCGTTGGAGTGAATCTGTCTACTATCACTGGCCTAATGAGGATTTATGAGTGTCCAATTGTTCGTGCGGCTCCTGCATCGGTGTTTGACATAATATATTTGGGTGACTAGTATCTATATAGGTGTAGAGTGATCTCACCATTTGTTATACTTTTGATGGATTTTCTTCTGCATTGTTGACTAAAAGAGGGACGAACTAAAGATGAGGATTGTGTATATATAGAATTTGATATTAATAAAAATCCCTATAGAACCCGAAAAACTCTTAAGACTCAGCTTTATAATATTAGTATAGATTTGATACTAATAAAAATCCCTATAGCTAGTTGCTTTTCAATGGTGAAAAGCCACATACAAAGTCCGTAAGAATACTGAGAATTTCGAAATCAATAACGAAAAACATGTAAAACTTTCGCAGGACATACTTACCGCCATACTCAGTCATTTAATGGTTACCTACTATAACCCAGTTCTTACCAATTGTTTTAGAAACAAATTCGTTACTAAGCAATTTTATTATGTTTTTAAGTTCCTCATCAAACACTTACCTTAATAAGTCGAAAAACATAATAATTAACGCATAACATCTAAATAACCCTGACTGATGATCACCAAACCACCAGTAACCTTGAAATTGTGTGTGGGGCGGGTCAGTAAATATTTATTCGGTAAAACTTAATCTTCACACTCACTTCTAACCGTAGCTGCTTGATAAAACGTTAGTCACGAGTCCGTATCCAGTCAAGGTCAATCAATACCCTCGTAAATGTTTGACACCCACACAATTATTCCTTCTCAAACTTCCCGTAGTACTTTTATATGAAACTTCGTTCCTTTTTCAATATTGTCCAACAATGATGGGATCTTAATTTGGAGGCTTGAGGGGTGACTTTATTGAATTGGTGACAGTTAAGTGAATTGTCATGTCTTGGAAATTATAAGCTGTTTTAAAGTCGAGGAAATGTTTTTACTGCCCTACGATTGACTCTGTGTATGTTTTTCGTAATGAGAACACATTAAATACTTAAAAAATCGATTTTTTTTCAATAGTAGCACGGAATCTGAAATTGTGCCCAGTATATGACAATAGGTTCACCCCCTATCACATGAGACTTATATGTATACACAGATGATGAAAAGTGCCTATACATTGTATAGCGGCATTACGTGCCGTAATGGGCACCTCTGCCTATTCCTTCGGGGACGTTGTTGTGGTTTTAAATACTTGATAAAGGTCCAGTTTAAAAGCGCTAAGAATGGTTTTATTCGGCCATCGGTAACATAGACCCAGTTCAGACAATCCAGTGGAATACGATCGGTATGCCTTCCGATTGTTTTGGTTAGAAACTTTGTGGATAGAGTACGGATGGCAGTTTAATTACAAATTCGGTTGCAGCGGTGCAATTTCAATACTATTTCGCTTAAAGTAAATAGTGGAAATTTTGACGGCAATTCTAGCAAAGATAATAAAGGCATCTTCGTCAACACTGCTCAAAATAACATTTATTAGGTGATTGGTCTTGTATCTTCAGTAGAAATCCGAAAATAATTCTAACGTGACATTATACAATGTTATTACTACAAGAAATACAAATATCCCATAACCGAACTCAAAACTTTACGTCATTGTAAAGATAAATGTACATTATGTAATCATTTTGAATCCAAATTAAGTTATGAATAACTTTACATAACTTTATTTTTATCTCAACTCAAGAAAAATAAAAAATTTAAGAAACAATTGAATGAGCCGTTGATTGAGCCGCTTGAAACATTATTGTTACGAAAATAACTTATGAGGAAGTTTACCGAGGAGCTAAAATTATTAAGGGAAAATTGTTTATGCGGTGTGAGTTTGTTTTTCTGTACCATTATTATACACGTGCTATGTAAATAAGGGCTGAATTTAAAAATAAATTGAGGATTTATCTTATATTTTCTTTAACGTTGTCTAACTTTAAACAACTAAATGATTAAAGTAAAATCAAGAGCTTAAACTACGTAATATTCATTCCGTACATTGCATCCTAAATACAGATTAACACACACTGCACTATTACTTAAACATGGTAAACGTGGGAGCGTATCACTATTCCAATGCTGCCAACCTCGGACATGAATACAAAACGAGGTACCAAACACACGGCACTAAAATAGATAAGTACCGGTCGCACGAGGTACATACATAAGGCCGGAATTTTCATGGAAATGAGCAATCAGTTGAGTCACAAAGAGAATGCGGCCATCAACCGCACACGATACAGTCACCGTTAAAACTTGAAAGCAATTTCGGTACAGTCACGTTTAATAAAGTATTCCCTTACTTTGCTGCCTAAGTGAAGTTTAAATCTGTTTTAGACGATAATAGCTATTAGTAAGTTTCAAGCACGCCTACATCGATGTGTTCTTTGTTCTCACGGTATTTAGGTCGCGAAGAACAACTGGGATGTAATCTGGGAAGGCCATTGGGTAACAAAAGACCTTTCTGTTTAAATAGCAATAAGGAAGGCAATACAGTGGAGCTGAGTAACTGTAAATACGAATGTTTGCGATGGAAGATATTGGAAAGAGTATTATCTTCCTTGTGGATTAAGGGCATTTAAGTCGAGGTGACGCTGAATATTGTGATTCGAAATATTTGCACGTAATCACCGTGGTCCTTTCATACGATGCGCCGTACCAAGTATCACTGGCAGTCGACTGTACCTATGCTTCACATACTTCACTGCAGTAGCAAAATAAGGTTTTAGAAAAACACTATTTTACATACCTTTAGAACTAAACGTAGTAGATTTATTGAAAAAAAGATTGCGTAATATCATTTATTAAAAAAATCAAAAAATCTAAATTATTACGACTGTTATCAGCTTACTCACGTAACTGTTTGACGAGGAACTAGACTAGTTTCATGATTGCTTGAAACTAGTCGAGCTAGATGCTCATATTCTCATCTCAATAACATAATAATTAATTTAGTATGTCTCACAAAAGTTATAATAAAACTTATTCTTGTTTGAACATCTAAATATAGAGTTCGAAATCAAGGCAATGAATATAGAATGATAGTTATAAATAGAATACAAAGTTTCAACCCGTTCCATTAACACTTCGTCCAATCAAGTAGCAACCTCCATCAATTTGGACCGTCCATTAGATTAGAAATTGTTGTACAGTCATTTCTCAACTCCAGAAAGCACTTGACCGGCAATCACAGTAATTGAGGTTCTAAATTTGAATTTAATCCTCTGCAGCCGCACAACGGCCAGTGATAAATAAATCGAGTAACGAACCCTTTGGTACATCAATGTTTGTTCGAAGATCAAATAAATAGAACCACGATTCGATTAATAAATATGCTTGACATTAGTGTATTTTTTCAACATATTGATATTTGAATTATTTTTTAAGTCAGTATTCTGTAAAGATTCAGAAGATAATAGCGAAAGTATTTTTTTTTTTTAAGTTACCCCACACTTGGATTTACTTCTGTGTCGTGAGTGCGTTTACAAACATACAAGTTCACATACACATGACACCCAGACCCGAAACAACAATTTGTGGATCACACTAAGAATTGTTCCGTGCGGGAATCGAACCCGCTACACGTTGCGCGGAAGCCGGTTACCGCGCCAACCGTGCTGTCGAAAACATTTTTATAGTTCAACAAATATAAAAAAAAAACCTTTTTCTTATTATCGCCATATTTTATATCTATGTAAAACTGAACAAACCAGTAATAGCGAAAGTATTATAACCACAATCACTGGACCAAAACTAAACCCTAATATACGGCGAAATCCATTCCATTCTTAGACATCTCTCTCCATAAATAGACACTGATTCTCAAAGTTGAATGCAGTCTCAAGTTCTGGTAATTACACCGACACCGTACCCTTCAAACCGGAACAGCACAATGCTCTTTCGTGGTACTATTTCCCCAAACGACTTACTTCACAAAAAGCTTTGGTACTTTGTTACGAAACATTTCCCTTTTGGAAAATTGTTTTGTTTGTCGTAAATAAATCTGTAGCTCTGTTATATTTGAGTGTCGTGTTAATTACATGATTGCATTGATTGATGTGATCGTTAATTACTTTGGCTTCGAATAAATAAATTTTTTTATGTGTCTTATTGAAATGTGACTTAAAATGGAAATATGAAATATCTGATAATAATGTCAATGTGAATAATAGGGTGCTTTTCCACCAGAGATGTGCTATGTAGCTATGCTACGAAGATGTATATCTTATATATATATAGCCAAGCTGTTAAACTATGTTACCGTTTCCACCGATACTAAGCTATGTAGCTGTGCCATAAAGATGCGCTGCCGCTAAATAGCTGTGCGAGGAAGATGCGCAGCTTAAGTATGCGATGTATTGATAGTAGGGAAACCATACTTAGCATCCATTTGTACGTGTCATTCAAATACACCCATATGGGATTCTTTTAAAACTATCCAAAAAATACCCACAGGTGCAACCATAGAAGAAAAAATAAGCGCTCCGTCAAACAGCGGCTGCACAAAACGTCCGTATGACAACATTTCTCAAACTGTTCCACCCCGCTCCATATAGCAGTTGCCGTTGGTAATTTGTACTGGCGAAGAGATAAATTGAGCTCCCCCGTTTCGGGGACAACGGTTGAGGGGAATAAACTAGTCAGGCTAACAGCAAAGGTGATTTATTTTCTCCTTGAATTGCCTAGGGTCGTTTTGAAGATACCTTGGCAGAATACGGTGAAGGATGACAGCTATGATTATTGTCCGAGTCAAATTCGTTTTATAAATGAATGAAATTATTTGTAAAATATACTTTTTGTTAGACATTAGTCACTAGTTGAACGTTAGTTAAGTCGTTTTATCTGATCATCATGGTAAATGACATTAGTTAGATTTAAAATGATTTGATAACCCTTTAATAAAATCGGAGGGTTGCTGTCGTTAATCAACACCCTACAAATGTTTTCTAATAAATATGAACACCACCAGCAACCCAAAACAAAACCCGGTGATAAAATATCGAATCTAAAACAGAACATTTTCGACCTGTGGTCAGAAACCACTACATTAAACGGACTACAACAAATATCTCCACGTTCACATCTCTCAAAATGAAAGACGATCGAACGAACCCATCATTAATATGCGAGCGACCACAGTGTAGGCAGAAATCCTAAAATCCCAGTCTACTCATTAGACTTGTGTCCATCTATGACCACAACAACCGTTTCGGCAGTTAGTTAGAGGCAACTGAATCACAATTCGCAACACTCCAACGCCGAATTTATCGCCGCAACTAATCGCTGGACCGTAATATCACTAGGAAAGGTGGAAACAGAAGTACAGCACACGAATGCTATGATGGAATTTAGTAATTAGTAATAGGGAGGTAATTAGGGATCGACGTATTTTGTAAATGTAGTAGATCTATACGTAAAAGTATTATATTTCATCAAAAAACACCGTGAAGCAGCTGCCGCTACAACAGCTTTGGTCACTTACATAACTATGTCTAAGTTGTAACATAGATAATATAATGTATATCGCCAATCCGCTTTGAACAAGCGCTGATTAACGCTCAAACTCTGCTTCGTGCGAAAAGAGGCTTTTGGTCATCAGTGGCCACTGATTGGCTGTTGATGATGAGGATGGCGAACAATTCGAATTTTATTAATTCTTAGTGATTGTAGTATTTTTGACAATAAAAGCAAATTGAATGTATACGCTTACCTAAACATTCTGTGTTTATCTTTTCTGTGACCATGTACGTACTTTCATACTAGCCGCTTCGACGGAAATGCGATTTTCGGTATTGAATACGAAAACGAGTATTTCCACGTGAGTTACAATGACCGGAGGCACCCTCTTTACTTCGAAATATATTTTCCAACAGTTCACAATGGACGTGGCCATTTTGCCATTTCTTTCTAGAGCTGATAAGCTGTGTTGTTTCCAAGAATCAATGATTGCCCTGTTAACAGTTGACCAAACGATTTGACTCGATTGTTTACTGAAGTAATCCTGCTTTTCATAAACATCGGCATCGTCTATAGTCTAGAATTTATAACGAATTTATGCTAAACTCCTCGCCATTTTATTTTCAAGGTCGACTGGTTCGATTTTCGTGATAAATATTTGTACGATCTTCTGTTTGTCCTCACTCTGACTGTTTATTTTAAATGATTAATTCATTTAGTAAACACGGTCCAAGACGCTCAGCGTGTTTCGTACTTTCCTTAGATTCATTTTGTTTGATGTTTAGGAAAACAAAATATTGTATCATTTTTCACACATTGGTGGAGGCCTATGATCAGCAGTGGACGTCTTGTGGCTGATGTGATGATGATGATGATAATAATCTAATAACAATAATGTATTTCTAATATGTGCTGACTAAAAAGAAATAATTGATATTCTTCCAAAGTAGGGTTACAGACTGTGAAACATAAATAAATGTCCGATTCGCTGGTTTCTTTGAGAATACCATTATCCTTGAAACATACGCTCCAAATTCAAATCGTTAGCTCGTTTTGTAGTGACCACAGAGTACCGATATAGACAGAGATATCTCTAGAAATTGCTTACAAAAGAAGAAAATGCGTAAATATTGAAAGGAAAATGCTTATGAAAGAAATGAAATGTAGGTAGAATCAATTTTCAGACTGTTTTAAGTTTTCCCGAGTAGTCAATCTAGAAACCTTGATGACTATTGTTATAAATGAAATGCTTTGAACCACTCATAATTATTGTACTTCTATCGTATTGACATTTTACCACGGACAAAATACCTGCAAATTTTTGCCGTTCTGCTTGTCATTGTTCTTTTTTTTTGTAAATATTTGCGTGTGAAATAAATTTCTTTCTTTCTTGACGCCTGAGTCCAAAGAGTTGTCTTTAATAGATTATTCAAACTCTGTGAAACATATTAGTTTCCTCTACTTTAAATTTTCCATCCGTCATCCCTGCATTTACCACCATTATTCATATTAATCGTTCATGTGTGAAGGACAACCCATACATCTTCCTATATATCTCTGTCCTTTAAAGCTACTCTGTACGACTGACCCACATAAAGTTACGAATAGAAAATGAACTGTATTGAAAATTAAAATACTTTTCTAAAGTACTTTCGCATTTGGTATTGTGGGGACCGCACCCAAGTTTTTACTTCGTGTTATTTTTTTATTTGGAACATCGTAGCCGGTCGTTTAATTAATTTATTCTACATTGTTGCGTGCACTGGCACCGAGTTGGCTCTATTTGTGAAGTCTCCTAAACTAATTTACGTACACAACTTTTGCAGTAGCCACCCTACATGAACGTTTGCGGAGGTTTTGTTTGAACTAAACCTTACTAGGTAAAATTAGAAATGAAATAATGTGTTTATATTATAATTTATCCTGTTCCTCTGGAAACAACGTTTTTAGGTAAATTTGTTATATTTTCTGGTTTCCGGGTATATAAATATTCCTTAAGTCATGATTTTAACGTTCAGAATATAAAATATGAATTGGTCTCAATAATATCAATAAAATACGACGAACTATTTGCGTGACCTCTACCTAAATCCGAGTAAATAGAATAATTGTGTAGTAAGCTAGTCATAAAACCTAATTAATATCGAGTCTAACGAAGCATAAAAACATTCCACGCAAATGCTAACATGCGTAATAGTAACAATTATGATAATGGTGTCGGATACTTCCTTCAGACGACCGTATTGTTGATGGCAGTCTGCCCAATTGCCTGGCAATATTTCCCCATTAGCATGTAGATAAACTTATTCTCTGAATAAGCTTTGTAACCAGACTCTGAATATACCAATCCATCTTAAGTGGTCTACTATGAGAGATGTGTAAAAAACAACATGATTTTACGCCAATTTTTCCAACTAAAGAGAAAAAAGGACAATACATCTAGACTGCTTCGTTGGTCGAGTGGTCTCGGGTTCGATTCCCGGGTCAGGCTCAGTATTGTTGATCTTCTAAAATTTCTCAGTAGTAGCACGGAGTTTGGCATATGGCAATTGGCTCATCCCTATTACATGGGCCCTTAACACAAATGGTAAAAAGTGGGTGCCCGTTGTACAATGGCATCAAATGTCGTAACGTGCATTTCTGAAAATTTCGGGGGTAAAAGGCGTGACGATACACCTAGACACAATATTTACTACCATTCTAGTAGTCATAATCTATTACGTTCACTACAACTGAATAACTTGATCTTCAGCGCATCGATTCACTTTCATGTTATCATATTATTTTTCATACAAAACCCCTATTTATTTCAACCCCTTCCCGTTCGTACAACCGTGTTTACAATTCATCACACTCGTGGTCACAAACCTCTCAACCCCCGGTCGAAAATAAATAAATCCATTAAGCCAAATGATAACCGTACAGCTGAATGTGCGAAACGTATATAGAAAAGTATATTTTTTTATTTAAATTTGACACTAATGGCACCATCATTCATAAAAAAATGGTTATCGCAGTCATGAATTATACAAATTGCCATTATTTTTATCAGAAACCAGAGAGAATGCATTTGTTGATATTGTAATCCGAACTAATTTGAACGTACGATATATACAACGCTGACAAACTGTGTGTGTTACTATATTGATGTTGATAGACTATAATGTTTCAAAAATATTTTGTGCCAATTTTGTTAATATAGGTAACCAAAGACTTTAAGTGGTAAATATTATAACGAAGATTGTTTTATTATTACGGTATCTACTGTAAAAAAATAACTTAGACGTGTTCCAAGCAAAATTGACAAACTGGACTCAAATGGTCTTTCAAGATCTAGTACAAGACAAGCACATACGCTTGTATAATTCTATGAAACTTATCATCATTTATTTAGAAATGAGTTCCAGATTAGAAAACCTATTACGTATGCTTGAAAGTAATTATCACATTTATTATATTATTATATCACTAAAATTAACTATATTTAAGTTGACTAACATAGGCTTCAAATAAATAGTTAAATAAAATTACAAAGCAGAAACATTCGTAATATAAAATGCCTAAGAATCCGTTCATCCATAATAAATAGATTGGAGTCGATACAAACGACTAATGTAGGTATTTATTATTAAAATTTAATCTATAAACTATATTTAGAAATTACAATTTGTCGTGTCTGACGTTTAGAAATTAGTGCGTAGTCTACTGATAAATTGATTTACATATTTACCTATCTCAGATTTTCAACTTCATTTGTAAATAGTCATTGGTGCCTACTCGTGTCTAAAACGTGTTATGTGTGCGTAATTTGATAACTAAACTACTACATAATGATGAATTAACAAAAATATTTTGATTTGTCTCACTGGCACTAGACAGGTGATTAATATTCGATAACATTTTATATTTTATATATACCTACCTACGACATGATCATCACCTCATGCCAGGTGGACCGACGACATTTAAAGTCAAAGCCAAAGTCAAAGCATTTATTTCAATTAATCCTAAATAAGGCACTTTTGAAACGTCAAATTGAATTGTCCGTCAGTCTGTCTGTCAGTGAAGCTAGGCGCTCGTTCCAAAGTGTTGCTTCGAATGGAGAAGAACGAGCAAGAAACTCCATCGTTACTCTTTTAAAAAAAATGTTTTTTACAATATCTCGGATACATTATTTGATCATTTACCTATTGTATATATATGTAGGAACAATGTAACGACAATACGACGTCAAAACTATGGGACAATAAAACCAATTTGTAAAGAATATAAAATAAAATAGCGGGTTGTTTCAAACATAGTGCCCACATATGTACACTTACAATTTTGAAATAATGCTTATATACAAATAAAAAATTTTGTTTAATTACATATTTCAAATCAAAAAAATAACTGGAACTGGACTAAAAATACATTGGAATAAATTAATACTTTAAGTTAACGATCGTATTAGAGCATTGTCTAGTGTGAGCGAGTGCCCAATGGAGCCGGACCAACATGCTGCCACGCATTTTTATCTTCAATATAATCTGACAGTTTATAATATGCCTGTTTACACAGTTCACGCTTTATACAAGATTTAATTTTTTTCTCGTTCAGATTCAGTATGGTGGTTGGTAGTTTATTGTAACATTTAACACAAAATCCCATGAAGGATTTCATCCCATTGCCAGAGTTGCGGTGAGTCATGGTGTCATGGATGCCCATCGGGAGCTGTCGTTCAGCGTGAAGGACTAGGGAGATGACCTTTGTCCAGTAGTAGACGTATTCCGGCTGTTACCTGACGAAATGACGAAAAATATATCCAAACTGGTCATATATGATATCCAAAGCTGAGGTATCATTGAAGTCTATCAAACCTACGGTAAAAAAAATATATATTCATTTGTAACAAAATAAATTACATAATTGGCGATATTTTTTTATCCCAGCACTCACAACTCCATGGAACGTGCCATAAGAATGAAATACCTTTATACAGCGCATATCATATTTTATTGCTCACTTCAAACATGAATATTCTTCCAATAAATCCATATGGAAACACTCTAAAACATTCATCGTTGATATCCGCGAGAATTGAACGATTTTTCCATCGAGACCAAAAGGAAATGGTATTCACCGAGCATTTACCATAAAAACGTACGTATAAAAATTCTCCAACTCTCTTTCCTTTTGCTTAAAATATTTTTGGAAGTTATGGTATTTAAGAATATAAAAATAATATACCAAAGCCAGTGTGTATTAGTAAACGTAGCTACTTAAAAGTTAAATTGTTAAGGCATAATCAATCACTAACCAGGAACTAAGACCCACATCAGTAAGAAAAAACTATTCAATCACCCAAAAGATAAAGATTATTTTTGCAAAAATTGTATCAAAACGTAATTTAAAGAAAAATCTGTGCGACGTAAATCGTTTAAACCATATTTCGAAGACACAACCGTGCATCCACATACGGGTCGACATGATAAATTATGTAATTTGCAACAGACTCCTGCTTGAAGCAGCTGCAAAAACGAGTTCTTAAATGGAGTGCCAACCGAATACGTTTCCGGGAAAATATCAGTGAATATCCGGATGATACGTGTATCGTTTTTCTTGTCCCTTTTTTGAAAGCTATAATATAAAAGTATCTCAAGAAGAATCTATCTAATCTCAAGGAGACCAATTTGAAAAACACAATTTATCAAATTGGTCTTCTTGAGATAGATTCTTCTTGAGTGATCTTTGCTTCTTAAAAGATTTTTGCTGCTCCTCACACAGGAAAATCAGCCAATAACTTCTCCCATCTTGGCTGCCGTAAGAAGGAGTATCAGGTTTGTGGTTGTCAGGTTAGTGAGTAAGATTCACTGAAAACAAACCGGTTCCTATTCCTGCTTTTACCGGGAGCCCCGGTAACCCATTAAGTTCTCCGCCGTTCCGGATTGGGCATTAGCCCTACTGGGCTCTATTTGTGATTGTCTCATAGCTCTTTGAGGAGCACAGCCCTGGTAAAGAGTTTATTAATAAAAATAAATTGAACATAGGTCGTACGACAAAAAGAATATTAAATGAAATGAAAAGGTCTAGATTTTTAAACCTAACATACAACATTTGGTGTTCACTCCTCGTGAATTGTTCCGTACCTATTGCCTAGGGACCAATAAGGCGAATTCTCTAAGGAAATTAGTTTGGCTTACTTAAGATCAGCCGTAAGTACTGTAAGTACTGCGGTGAGACAAATTAAACATTAACTAATTTATAAACCCGACTAATGAGAACGTGTAAGATATTCTACTCTATCCATTTGCTTGCTTGCTGCTATCTACTTCCTATAGGCAATCGCGGTTTTCCTGTTCCCGTAGGATTTTCAGGAAATCCGAGAGAGCATACTTCTTTTTTGAAAATGCCAGCAACGCACCTGTGACTCCTATGGTGTTGCGGGTGTCCATGGGCGGCGCTGTTTGCTTACCATCAGGTGGCCCATCTGCTCGTTTGCTCCCTACTCCATAAAAGTTAGTAGTAGTTCCGTAGTTATTGATATATAGAGAGTTGTCATTTAATTCTTCTATATAGAAGATCTCTTGTCCTCTCGCTCTTATCTGCTCTTATCTCTTATCTGACTTCAAGAAAAAGGAGGTTCGCAAATCGGGTTGTAAGGTTTATTATTATTATTTTATTCTTCTTTGCCTACACCGAATATGCATATTTGTGATAAGTTACTTATACATATAAGTTATATTTCGAACGATTACAATTTCTATATTTCGAAATTGTTAAAAAAAAAATCTTTATTAAGTACCTATTTTAGTTAAATCGAAAGATCTCGAATCTTTATTACAATCTCAAACTCAAATAAGATTACAGTTTTATATAAATATGTATGGCAGCGTAGTTTCAAAGTAGGTCTTAACAAACGGGATTTTCCTCATTCCATCCCTAAGGGCCAATAGCCGCAGTCTCCAAGGAAATTAGCAATGTGTTGCTAAACGGTGACTCAGAAGACATCGTGAATAGACTGTTTTATTTAAAAAGGAGAAATATGTCATTTTTTTCTTAAAGTGAATATATTTATAAACATGGGTATTTTAACAAAGATTAATGTTAAATGATTTGTTTACTAAATATAATAAGGTGTGTATACTTTAGGATATCTTATATACTGACATTTACAGTAAACTAGCTTCTGCCAACCGCTTCGCTCGCGGGATTAAAAACATCATATCAGCCAAGTCAGCTGTCTGTATACCTCATTAAAATACGTTCAGTAGTTTCAGCGTGATTGACAAACAAACAAACTTTCACATTCATAATATTAGTTTAATGTGATATAACGTGATGGAAACTGATAATTATCACAATTAGTACTCATCATGCAAACAATTTCATTATAAAGGATATTTGATCTTGAGTTATTTTGAACATTTCAAGATTAACTCAATGAGAACTTCTCTTATTTTAGTTTACATTCTAGATAGTAATAGATTTCGCACCAATCCCAAGTGTTTGAATTTGAAATGTGCAAGTGTAATATGGAGTCAATTTGTTCCCAGTTCACCTGGAATATGGTAATAGCACCTCTCACGTAACATAAATAACATCACGCTTTCTATTCACCGAAGTACATGTAGTATGAAATATACACGCGCATATAATTCTGACCCTATAGGCACGTCGTTGTTTATAAAAAGATTACTATAATATACCGAATTATTCAAAGTGAGTTTAAAGAAAATTCACTGAAATATATTAAAAACAAATTACAGATTAATTTTAAATTCACATTCATAAATAATTTTAATGTTTAAAATACAATTTTATAATCAAATAATATAATCCTCTTTGCTATATTCACAATTATTAACATTGTTATATCAAAAATTCCAATTTGTCAATAAAATGTTCAGAAATGTGAATTAATTTTCACAAATGAGTTTATAGTTTTAATTAATTACGAATAAACCATTGAGCGCAATACATATGTCATTTAATTATTTTATCATTTCAACAATTCTTTGTGTAAATTGTTTGAATGTATCAAATTATCACGTACAATTTGTTTTAAATATCAAAATTTTATAATAGTATTAGAATTAATATCTACCATTATAATGGAAGCACTATAAAATATTAAGGTTTAAAATACCAAATTAAACACAAGAGACTTAACAATAAGACTTTAAAATAGATATTTTTTAACTTAAAAACCTATTCTAATAATTTTAGTAATAACGCAGAGCTCATTTTTTAAACGATCACAAAGTTTTCATATTTAAACAGAAGAATATACATAAATTTTCTAAAAACTCATCTTTACAAAAAAATATGACTATAAAGTATTGAAAATCCATATACATAAGTACATACTTACAATATTATAGACGGTCCATTAAAATATTATTAATCTAACAGCCATTTTTAGGAAACTTTCATCCAAAATGGTGGACATTTTGTGAAATTCGTGACAAAACAGAGGCGTTTGAATGAAGTAGAACGACTCTTAAACTTTCTTCTTTCTTTGGTCACATAAAAGCTTGCATGACGTATTGAACCTCTGAGGAAATATAGCGTTCATTCTAAGAGCTCTCTGATTGTGATAAGTCACGTTTAGTGGCGTACCTATTATGTCTTGAGCGATGAAACATGCTATAAAATGTTAATGTGTGACAATTACAATATAAAGGTAATACTTTAGTCGTATTTTGAGTAATGTTTGTTTATTACAAACACTTCGTTAGTTACTTTTATAATAACTATCGTGAGATTTACCATCACGTAGATCATCACTTACCATCAGGTGAGATAGCGGCCAAAAGTCGACCCATAAAATACAATAAAAAAATTTGGAAAAACATACACAATCTTTTTTGTAATAACTATTGTGAGAAATACAAAAGTTACTAAAAATAACGGTTTACTCACGTAAATATACTGAGGAAAGTTCTACTAGTTTCGTGTCACAGACGTAGTAGGCTGCGCGACGTCGCCGCATCTGCGCACGCTGCTCTTGAAGATGATTCCCACTGCAACTCGAAACTAGTAGAGCTTTTCTCAGTATATTTAAGTGAGAAAAGCCGTAATTTTTTGTTAACTTAGTTAGTTATCTTGATTATATACGGATGCAAATCTCAAAGTGATAATAAATTTATTGAAAATATCACTTGATTGCTATATAACCACAATATGAACATGTTGTTATAGAAACGACCCAATCTACTAGATTCTCATGAAAACAGCAACAAAATAGACTTAAGGCCTTCAACAAACTTAGAATTATAAAACATAATAATGGATACTGTTAATATATATGGATGTTTCAGTCCGTCAGCTGTGAATGTACTATCAGTCAGTATGATCCTCATAATCAATAACAAATAAACAAAATAATGACTTGTTTTACTACCTAGTCTCATATTGTATTTATAGCCGTATTTTACTACCAGATACTATAAAAGTACTGCAACTATAAAAATCCATTCACGTAATACGGATAGGCACGTAAAACGTTTCAATTAATGACTACTACGCATTTCGGGAACAAACCATTATCGGTTATTTTGTCCGTTTTTTTCTCTTCTCTGCTCATCCGGTTTTCATTTGCCGATTAATGATGCAAAGGTTTAATTCTCATTCACGAATTAAGCTATTTTCAATGTAAGGGTGGGATTAAATGAATCGAATGGTCTTTACATTTCATTTTATAGAATGGTTGCAACGTTTTTTTACTGTAAGTACAAAGTTCTATATGATCCTTTCTATTCTATATTTCTAAAATAAATTTCACATAGAGGCCTCATGTCCGGCAGTCGCACTTGCGATCACTTGACCAATGAGGCAGTCCTTTCTATTCTATATTTCTAAAATAAATTTCACATAGCCACTGGCTTTTTTTATTGTGCGTATTGCCTTTAAAGAAATTTCAACCTCCGAAATGACTGTGATCTCTTTTGTTGGGTTTGCTAAACAAAGCCGGTGAGTGAGTTGGTACCACAAAAATGTTATGAGCTTTCGCTTCCGTGTTTTTTCAACAAACTCCAGTGAAATTGGTATTTAATCTACTGCGTTTGTTTCATCGATGTTGTGGTCAATGAATTGTTTTACTTTGCTTGTGTCTAAAAATATATTTGGTGCTATGGTCCTTAATGTGATCTTGGAGGACGCTGAGTATTCAGTGGGCTGTATAACAGAACCGCCTGCAGGGCTGCTCATGTGATAAGGAAAACGGACTCGATGTAAGGATGGAACAACACTTTGTATAGATAGCCATAGTTTCATTCATGTGAATAGCCGACTGTTCGAAGAATATACATTATCCCTCGTCTCATTAAGTTTTCATCAGCTTTTGGAATCAGGATCTTGAGAATCAGATGTGCATCCTCGAAATTGAATATCGACTGAAACTGCTCTTCGTATTCCATTGCAATACAATATACGCGCTCTTTCTAATTAAGAAATGAATAAATTAAATTCGTTCCATTATTTCACAAACCTTAGTACAATAAAATTCTAATGAATTTATGTTGTGGTATTTTAAAAACCACATAAAGTATTATTCAATTCGAAAACAACATCAATAAAACATTCTCTAAGTTTCGCACAATTAATTATCGAACACTCGATGGAAGTAGGTACCCACGTCTAAACGAGCAGTTAGAACAACCATGTAAGAAGCGAGTAAGTTCAACCGAATACAAAACACGAGAACTCAAAAGTTTCTTTGTCGAAGACATTCGAACAAGGACCCTCGTTTCGAATTTATTTTAATTAGTTCACAAACGAATTCCCTCGAATTTTCAAAACCACATTCGAATGCTTGCGGTGTGGACGTACTCCAATAAAAGAGCCACTCGATATTTAATTAAACTACAAAATAAATTCGAATAAGCGTCTCAAAACTTTATTGGTACATAAAAAGAGTAATGTTCAACATGAACATAATACGCTTTACATTTATAGGTATGGCCTGAATCACAATTTGTTGGTTTAATATCGTAAGACAGTAAGATACGCTCATGGACTTTAATTGCGAAATATAATTATGTTTCGCAGTAATATCCCGAGTTTATGTCACATGTAAATTGAAATACCAGCTTTACGGCTACTGGTACTCTAATTGAAATTAGAAATTCACTTACATGGGCATATTGAATATTGGGTGTTACAAGACCATTTTTCACAACCCTAATTTTCCTCGCTGCAGGGTTATCACATGATACATTCTAATTATAATAAATTCTGAAAAAAGCCTTTCGTAAAAATTCCGTGCGCTAACTAAATGAGACTCAACATATTTTTCGTACAAAAAGGACTACATCTCACTACACACAGTTGTTTATCTGAAGGCGAGTGTTCCGAGTGTCATCATCATCAGTCAGGTCGGGCCGCGGTAATTATGTGTACAGCCCTACAGTACGGGACGTGCTTGTGGCAACCCTGATCTACGAGTAGGGTTGCTAAAGTGAGAGCTCCTGCATGACACGCTGAATAGTCATAATATGCATAATATTTTAAATTAACTTTATGTTTTTAGAAGTTTTCAGATACATATCATATCTAGGACATGTTTCATTGATATTTTTGACTATACTAAAGGAATAATTGCAGTACTTTATTGTCTGTAGAGATATCTGTCACGATTTTATCACTTCACTTATTTTACATACAAAAACATAGGTAGAACATAAAACATTGGCCAAAATTACCTTGTCGAAGGAATTTCGATATCCTTATGTTTATAAGGATGTATATTAAATTACGTAAATATATTAAGGAAGGATAATGATAAGATAAGATAACAACAGAGTACAGGATATACCATTATAATTAATTAACGTTAAGATACAACAAGTACATTATATTTTGTTAATTAGTAATATTATAATATTTATTTATTTTATTTTCTTTTCAGTCATGATCGTCCCACTGCAGGGCAAAGGCCTCCTTACCATACATCCACTCCTCTCTGCGCAAAGCTTTCTAATATAGGTAGGTACACAATAATTATAATACACTCGTACTTTTTGCTTTATACCCTTATGGAAAACAATGACAATGACTAAGAATGGAGCTGTTCAGATTTTCATATGTTCGTTTCGTTATATTCACATGTTTTGATTGGTAGATATTATTTAGATTGACTGTCTCGTTGGTCGAGTGACCGTAAGTGCGACTCTCGGGCCAAGTATTGCTAGGCTTTCTTCGGTTTTTCGAAAATTTCTCAGTAGTAGCATGGTATATGGCAATAGGCTCACCCCTATTACATGGGACTTATAATACAAATGTTAGAAAGTGGGTGTACATTGTTCTGTGGCATTACGAGCCGTAATGTGTACCTCTACCTGCCTCTTCGGGGTTAAAAGGCGTGACGATACATGCATAGATACACATAATTTTATACAGATATAACATATTATTTTAATGAATATTTAACAATGCAATCGCTACACTATTACACATCGCAACGTTAGTTTATTTTAATGTGCATTTGATATTAAATTCTAATTGCGTTGTTGATTGTGTGGTTTGATTCGTGTGTTGGGCAAATAATTACTGAAGTATTTGTTTTTGGTTTTTTTGAAAAGATGCACGAATCATTTAAATGGAAAAGGTATACATTATATACATTAAAAAATACTATTTGCACGTTTAAGGACCACATAATATAACCTTAGATTTAAATGTATTAGTTTTTTTGTTGTAACTTTCGTGATACACCAAAATATTTATTATGATATCGGCTTACTCACTAAACTATTCGACGAGAAACTCGACTAGTTTCAAGCCATGTTAGAGGCTCATATTCATTAGCAGTATTCCGCGATACACGACACGGTGACAGTCGTGGTGCAGTACGACTGTCGCCTGACTATCAAATACTTACGTGAGAAAGCCGATAACATAATAAATAATAAAGTATTAACTGCCATTTGCCATTTAATATTCATTATAAAAAAATATAAACAAATTATTAGATATCTAACTACATGAACTTATATTACCTATA
Organism: Spodoptera frugiperda; assembly: GCF_023101765.2. Lineage (NCBI taxonomy): Eukaryota > Metazoa > Arthropoda > Insecta > Lepidoptera > Noctuidae > Spodoptera > Spodoptera frugiperda. The sequence goes on along the minus strand of NC_064239.1, from coordinate 10,301,103 downwards.
CACTAAGAAAATACATGTCCATTACAGTAATTATTTTTCCAGCACTATTACCCTTTTTCCAATTAATGGGAAAGGGAAGGAAAAACGCAAGTATACTCGTCAACGGAATCTTTTAAAATCACAATTTATTTTATTTCTTTCTAAATGAATTTTCTGTCTCCTTTAAAGGACATCTTAAGTTGGTTTTGTAAATAAGGAAATGTTATTTGTTATTATGATATTTCGAAATGGTTTTATTAGAACAAAAAGTAATAAAGTCGTTAGGATTTTTTCATATAATATTATTCTCACAACATTTTCAATACAATGATATAATGTCAATTTTTAGGTAAATAGCCGTGGTGAAAACCTGGGCTTATACAGACTCACTGAAATCTCATTACTTTAGTTGTAATATAAAAAAATATATACCTATTGTAACAAAGAAAATATAAAGCAGGAAAAAAATAAATTATCTCATTTTTACAAAATTTAAATTTAAGGAGATTTTGGACATTATCCAATGGCTTGTCCCGCCTTGGGTGAGGCAAGATGGACTGTCAAACTCTTACTGACTAAAAACCACCCTGTTCCAACTCCACTTTGAACAGGGTTTGTCCACAGCTCTGAAGACATACCTACCTAATGCTTGTTTAAGGACGTGTCCATTAATTATTGGTTTGTTTCAATATTATTACAACGCATGTAACTGCACATAACGCAATAGATAATTTAATTGCATTAACAAGATTAATTAGCATGCTAATTGAGCCGTGTTAGTTATTAATTATGTGTCGCCATTATCACATTGTTATGGAATATTCTAATCATGGCATTGTTGTTCAAACATGTGTTTTGATATTTATTTATCATGTATTTGTAATATTGCCAGTGTACAATGGACACCTACATTTCACCATTTGTGTACCAATTCCCATGTAATTGGAGGTGAGCCTATCGTCATACCTGAGGTATATGGATTATACATATATTGTATATTGACTCATCAATGCACAATTCAAGAAACCGTGCTACTACTGAGAAACTTTCGAAATATTTTAAAAAATCCGGTAATAATTTGCCCGTTCCGGTAAACGCAGTCGAGACTCCTTGCTCGGCAGTCGGATTTGCGTTGCGACCACTCGACCGACGAAGCAGTCATAAAGATGTATTTAAAACAAAAGATCTATTGTTTTTATTGTTATTAATATGAATTTATATGAAAGAATAATTTTCTACACTTTATGCCTCGACTGTACCAGTATCCACCTCCAATTAGCCGAACCGTGTTAATTTGAAATGTACATTTATGTGTAATTGGAAATGAAAACATGTGTTTACAAACACATGATTGGTATTTCTTTACTATAACTTTCATTCATTATAAAATTTCATTTTATTCTATTTTTCTTTCATTCTTTATATTTTTATCTTATGCCTGATTGTCTCGTTAGTCGAGTGGTCGCAAGTGCGACTGCCGAACAAGGGGTCAAAGTATTACGATGCTTTTTTTCGGTTTTCCGAAATTTTTTAGTGGTACCATAGTGGTTTTCATCCCCTATTCCATAAGACTTATAACAGATATTGTGAAAAGTGAGTGTACATTGTATAGCGGCATTACATGCCGTAATGTGCACCTCTGCCTAACCTTTCAGGGATAAAAAGGCGTGACGTTAGTAATTACAAATTTTGCGAAATAGTCGCGATTTTACTATCTAATAATAATAGTATAAATTCCTACCCACACCTAGCAATGGAATTAAATCACTGTAATCGGATTTTTGTTGATAATATTGGCACCTCTTACGTCTTAGATTTCTGATTAGATAGGGGGGGAAATCTTTTATGGAAATAATATTATTATATTTCATGAACAGGTGTGCATATTTTGCTAATTTTATCACGCTTCGAGATAATCGCTAACTTTCTTTTTGTTTATGGAATAGGTGACAAAAAAGCGTACGAATCACCTGATGGTAAGCAATCAGCGCCGCCCATGGACACCCGCAACACCAGAAGAGACACAGAAGCGTTGCTGGCCTTTTAAAAAGGAGTACGCTCTTTTCCTCAAGTTTTGAAGGTCGGAAGGACAACAGCTCAATCTATTTCTTATGTAAAGGATGTTCATATTATGATCTCGTAGTGAAATCGTATAGAATATTGAACACTACTTAACTACATATAAAGTCTAAATTACTAATGAATAATTATTATGATGAAGAATTGATAGCATCAGCCCAATCGACCGATGGAATTAGTTCGGGGAAGGTTCGTTCGTAAGGTTAGTTCGTTCAGCAGTGGTCGTCTTGTGGCTAATGATTATCGTACATAACCCTTATTTCGACCATACCACAAATATCTTAAAATACTAAGCATTAATTGCGTAGGATACTTATCAAGTCTATTACGGAACATCGATACCTATTTAATAAAACAAAAATCACTATGAATTTCTTAATTGATTCCTTGATAAAAATAGAAAAATATCAAGATTATCTTAATAATTAGCAATATCAAGCTGAATAAACAAAATCTAGTTTCAAGGTCTTAAGGGAGAGTAGTAATTAGAATTTAGTTTACGATATTATGTTCAGTACTGTAAGTCTAGGTTTCAAACAGATCGATAAGACAATATTCTCTTGAGATCACACTAATGAACGTCGGCTGCCTACATTTCTTTAGATAAAACAGCTGAGACTTTTTAAGTCGATTTATTACCTAAAACGTTTTCTTAAGTCTAAAGAATACTATGCTGAAAACCGAATGAAAATCGATTTGGACAAACGTGAGATAATCACGTACAAACATACATACACTTATACAGGTCAAACTGAAAACCCGCCTTTTTTAACTCGGTTAAAAAGCCGACTACTGAGAACCTCTTTTTTAAATCAATCAATTCCGAATAATATTTTGCTTATCATTGGAACTTAAAACCGGATATTTACCATATTTATTAGTTTTATTGAGTTACCGATATTTCGACACCGTTGCAAGTGCCATGTCCACGGATGATCAGTTCATAAATATTACTAGTGACCATGTCAGTCTAAAAACTAAATAATATTTTGTTTATTTAGTTAATCATATTTGAGATCCATTGCATGATACTTGACCTTGCATGAACCCCACCATTGAGACAAATTAAGCACCAAATACGCAAATTTTTAATTATTAATTATATCTTTATCAATAGGTACCTATCCAATTTTTTGCGTAAGTGAGTGATTAAATACTCTTTCCGCAGTTTTATCTACAATCTCAAAGATACACAATTATATATGTCGTGGCTCCGATTGAAATATTGAATAATCAATGACGAGATAAGATATACTACAACTAACTACATATAATGGGAATTCTTCTTAGATTTTTGCTTATTTACATTTCGCAGCAAATGCTGCTAAACCTTAGCTTTAGTATTTGAAAAAAAGTGTGAAAAAATGTCACTTAAAATATTTGTTTTGTTTTTCTGCACTCCTTTTGTGCTTAGTGCAACTGGATTAGAAAGAAAACCTGAAGCTGTTGATTCTAATTTGCTGGAAAGTGTATTGGATGCGGAGGAATGCACGCGGCAAATAGAGACTATAAGAAGCAACGCCATGTTATTGCTTCAATGTAAGTTTATTGTTATTTTTATTCACGAAAATAAACTATATTTTTGTAATAACTATCGTGAGACATACCAAGTTATCTAAAAAATCGCGGTTTACTAACGTATATTATTGGAGAAAAGCTCTACTAGTTTGGAGTCACAGAAGAACTCTTTATTATGAGCAACATGCGTAAACGCGGCGACGTCGCGAAGCCCATTAATGAACATGAGCAAACCGTGATTTTTTAGCTAACGAAAATGAACTGATCAATATAATTGTGAAATACTGTGTTATGAAATAAAATCATTATAATTGAATACCATATAAAAAGTGCCATGTGAATACATACCAAGTCTTTCAAATGTCCTTTTCAATAGAATCTCTTTAAGTGCGGGTCAGATCCACATGCTAAGATTTCCTCTCCTTAAAATAGAATTAGTCCTGACCTTTTCTTAAGACTCTAAAAGGTCAGTTTATTTTATATCTATTCAGGATTATCTTATTATTTCAATTGCTAGATACACATACGATATATGTAGGAAGGTACGTATAATGTAAACCGCTAAAAATCTAAGGAAATCTTGTGTGAACATCGTTAAACTTATATTTTATGTGGAACTATTTAATCTTATTTGAACCTTATGTTCTAGTTTCTGACGCTGGTATAAGAACACCAAGAGGAGTATTAACTGGAAATTCAGTGGATATGGGAAACTACCACCAATGTTTGGACATCGATCATCAACTAGAAGACATGCATATTGAGGGCAAATACTGCTCAATCCTGGTTCCAGTCAATCAGACACTTCATTTACCTCGCCCTCAAGATACTATATACTCACAATTTGATCCATACTCTTTGCAAATGGACAACGAAACTCTGAGTTTACTAGAAGAATACTACAAAACTCGTAATAAATTACAAATGTTGAGTGGGAACTTTGATGCAGTTAATGATGACACAAGGTAAGGCTAAATAATTATTTCTCATTCCACCGTATTTCTTTTTATTACTTGTTGACGTATAAACTATTAAAGATAGGTTTCAAAAATACGTATTGTTAAATATTTCATACCGACATTTAACATCAATCTTTCAATCTCTGAATTTTATCACTTTAATTATTATTAGCACTCCCTAAATAAGTCAATTGAATATTCTAAATGAATTTTCTTTTTAATACATTTATGTGTCACGACGTTTTGTTATACATCGTTGTACATTGTTCACCAATATAATCGAAAATAAAATGTAATATTACTTTCTAAACAGTACGCTCATACATTTTTCCAAGCATCACGCGAAATAAGTACTACTCGTGTTTCCGTAAAATCAGCACGAGCAAGAGATAAAATCAGCAGAAGCACGTGCCAAAATAGTATACAGATCTATAACCGAAGGTCTATATTTCAATGTTATATTTTCTAATCTGTGACCTCCAAACCAGCTTAAAGTAAGTAATAGGTCGAGATATGGAGACATTAAGATTAAATTCATCAGACGGCCATTAGACAGCTGAATTTTGAACGATATTTTAAACAAATCTTGGTACTGCTACATCACTTTAATAAAATCTATCCTTACTAGTATTTACCCATCGCTTCGTCTCTTTGCAACCTCAATTGTATTTATGTATAATTTACACTAGACTAGTCGATTACACAGTGTCAAGAGGTTATAAGAAAACGAATAAACAAACTTTCTTCCACATTCATGATACTAGTTGGGATTATTTGTATCTTATACTATTTTTTTTTTCCAGAACGACGCCTCCAAATCCGCTCATTTGGATGGTATTCAGACTGGCAGTGTGTATTCCAAAACCATGTACCACAGAACAAGCAATATCTTCTCTATTTTTCAACGTATCTGCTGTAGGATTTAAATACAGCGAGGATTATTGTCGCCTTTCCAATGATAAACCCTGGTCTTCCGCTGATTACGCCGCAATGTAAGTATTAATCCTGTTTCAATCAATATAATCATATAAATGTACTAACAAATCTTATCAATAATGAAGAACATCTGTGCTTGCTTGCTGATATTAATGAATAGTTTCTGATCTACGTCATTAGATTTACTTACTGTTGAACAAGAGGTTGGGAGCATCATATTAAGCGAAAACCATGTAAAGACATGAATTTAAAAGAAAAAATGTAGGTCGTAGCAAAATATCGTCCCGTCGGATTATAAGTGAGGGAAAATACGACCCTACTAATCTATTTGTGATTGGCCATCGTTGTAATACTTTTTAAATAAATGGCTGTGACATACGGACGGACGGACGGACGGACAGACAGACATGACGAATCTATAAGGGTTCCGTTTTTTGCCATTTGGCTACGGAACCCTAAAAAGCAGTTCTTAAAACAAAACTTTTAATTTCTTACAATTTTTATTTCAATCATAGTTTTGATAAAATGGTAAATAAGTAATAATCTTTTTATCTTTTTGTTTTAGAATAATCTTTTCTGTGCTAGGATTTGTGGCCTTAATAAGTACAAGCTATGACGTTTGTTACCGTTTCGTGTTCAAGAAAGGTGAGTGAAACAAACTTAATATCATATTTTTATAATTACCATCGTAAGACATACTAAATTAACTAAAAATTAGTTTACTCACGTAAATTAATGGAAAAAGCTCTAGGCTGCGCGACGTCAACACGTCCGCCCACGCTGCTCATGATGAAGAGTCCCTCTGTGTCTCGAAACTAATAGAGCTTTTCTCCATTAATTTACGTAAATAAACCGTGATTTTTAGTGAAACTCAATGTCTTTATAATTAACATATAATATTTCATTTGCATCAGAATACTCTTCAAAAATTATGTAATATCTTATCTTTATCTTCGTGCGAATAATCGCATTCTTTTTTTGTCATAAATAAATTATTGATATGTTCTAAATCATGTTTATCAACAGATGTAAAACAAATGAGTACCCTTTGTCGATCATTTTCTTTTTACACAAATGGGCAACGACTGACAACGTTTAGTTCCAGTGGTGGGAACTTACAATGTATTGATGGGATCAGAACTCTCGCCATGCTGTGGGTCATTATAGGACACACGTTCAGTACGGAGGTGTTCATAGCAAACCCTGCTGATTCACAAAGTGTAAGCAAAATTAATTATTTTTTCTATACATTTCTAAACAAATTATTTGTACTAATTAACACTTTAAACGCCACGAAGGTCACCGGTGACCGACTTTAGCGGAGGATTTGCCTTCAACAGTATTCTATTGGCAGTCAAAGAATAATATTTTACGGTTTTGCTCATACGGTCTGTTTAACGAAGTAACTAGATAAGTTTCAAACCAGGCTCTGGGTCCATATAATCATAAACAGCATTGCAATATAAATGTCACACAGATAATTTTATTGTGGTTAGAAAAAGGAAGTTAAATCATCCTTTATTTATGTAATCTTTAATGTACACAATACAATTAAATTGTGGTACATAAGGCGAACTAAATGCCATATGGCATGACTTTATCGACATCATTAACAATGAACGTTATACATATTAGGTATATAAAGCAATAGATAAGAAAAAAAGTCCCTTACCATTCATGAATTAAGGACTAATATTACTTAATCAAGGTGACTGACATTTGAGATTGATTAAACAATTTATTATCATTTGGATTACAGTGGATGTTTTCTGCTGAAGCTTTATGGATTACTGCGGCCACTATGACTGTAGACACATTCTTTACTCTCGCAGGCGTGCTATTGGTCTACACAACTGCAGCTAAAATGAAACAAAGTGAGTAAGAATAGATAATTAAAATAGAGGTTTATTTCAAGACCAGTGCTTAGCTGTAAACTAATAGAAACTATGGAATATAAGGGTTAAATTCAGAACCTATCAAACAGGTTCCTCAGTCCTCATTCTGTTTTCAAAGACGGACTTTAATATTGGCTTTTTAAAACCAATGAAGAGGGGAAATTATGCTTAGAAAAAAAATCATGCTAACAATGTAAATGACACACCATAATTATTCTAAGGGCCAATTTTTTTCCAATGCCAGATAACTTTAACAGAGGAATAATTTTGAATTCCAAATTCAATTACACCAAATCAGAAACTGTCACACGTCAATTTTATTCAATAAATAAATAAAAGTTTTCTGATGATTGAAAAATCGACCCTAAATGAAAACTATTAAACCTTAAGCATACGATGATTTGTTTTCCAGTGACTTTCCTCAAGAATCTCCACTGGTTCTACTTGAACCGTTACGTACGTGTGACACCATTGTTGGCTGCTCTAGTACTTCTTCAGGCTTCATACTTGAATCAGTTTACCGATGGACCTCACTGGAACACAGTAATTGAACAAACACAAAGATGTAGAAATAATTGGTGGTCCACCTTACTTCATATCCAAAATTTAGTCCATTTGAAAAATATGGTAAGTTTATAATATAAATTATGCCCAGTGCTAGAAATAGGTAGTGCTTATTAGCCTAAACTTTGAACAGAGAACAGAGAAAAGAAACGGGGACTTCCTTAATACTATATTTTTTCTCGGAAGGAAGTCTCCGTTTCTTTCCTCCGTTCTTCAAAGTTTAGTGTAATAAAAACTATCTATTCCTATCACTGATTATTACATAAAATAGCGATGGATTTTTTTAAAACGTGCATCTGATTTATAAAATATTTATGTTCTAGTGTATTCCCCACTCCTGGTACATGGCCATAGACTTCCAGTTGTACTTCGTGTCACCACTAGTTCTATTCTGGGTCTTCAGTGGAAAGAAACTTCAATCTTGGATCGCACTGATTGGAAGTCTTATTGCTGTGTTGATAGGATCCACAATTTACTGCTTCAGTATAAACAGGCAGGCTGGAAATTTGGTACCTAGGTAACCAACTACCTTAATTTTCATACTAAGAATTGTTTATTGCTCTTAACCATAGACGGTAATATTAGTAAAAATTGAATTGTTTTTCAGCCGTTTCTCAGAAATGATGGACTTTATGTTTGAGTATTATTTTAATACCCTTGCACGAGCCTCTCCATTCTTCGTCGGCATGATTTGTGGATACATTCTACATCTCTATCGCAAGAGCAGAATACAGATTCCATGGGTAAGTTCCAGATGCAATTAGACATACCCCTAGAAATCAAAAATACTTTTCTATAAAGATATAGAAAAAAAGGACTTACATGAAGAGTTATTTTACCATCAGTTATTATAGATATTCTAACTCAAAATGTCTTCTTTCAGATCATTGCCGTCTTCTTCTGGGCATGCTTTGCTGGTATACTAGGAGGTATCTTCTACTTCAAGTACAGCATCAAGCAGTTTGACTGGGAAAATCAATTAATTGACAACTTGATGAACTCCTTCATGAGACCTACTTATGCAGTTGCCATCTGTTGGTTGATAATCGCTTGCGTTCATGGATATTCTGGTAAGACATTAGAGTTCTATATAAATAGTATCATCTACCTTTAAAACTACAAAACTTCTATCATATAATTTCTTATTTACAGGCCCGATTAATTGGTTCCTATCGCTTGACGAATGGCGATTACCGGCACGTCTATCTTATGCGATGTATTTATTCCACTATCCAATCATGTTTTCCATCAATGGTTCTGCTGTTGCCCCGTTCTACTTTACTGTAGGGAACTTTGTAAGTATTTCTATAATCATTTAATTTTTCATACACGAACACGAACATTTGTAGAACGTTTACCAATTTTAAATTATTGTTTCATTTTACAGGTATTTAAGTTCTTTGCATATGTGGCGTTGTCTGTGGCAGTTTCTTTCTTCTTCATTCTTCTTATCGACTCTCCTATAACAGTTCTCTTCAAGCTATTGACCGATTCTGGTAATATTCTATTTCTAATTTTGATTAAGATGTTCTTTGCTGTGCTAAGTATTATACAATACTAAATGATGTATTTTTTACAGTGACAAAAGGAAAACCAACTAAGAAACCAAACGAAGATAAACAACAACATGATAAAAACAATATGAGTGATAGTCCAAGTGTCACAAAGCCTTCTATTGAAGATAAAATTGACCATACTAATGTTATTGGAGCCATTGACAGGGACTCAAATACAAATCAAATTCCAGAAAAATCTAATGTGGAAGTTGAAATTAATGAAGTGAGTGGCGATATTAGAGAAAATGTAGAAGTAATAAATGAGAACGGTGCTAGTGTAAGCTCAAATAATGTAGCTAGATAATAATTATGGAAATTGTTAGTAATCTCTGAGATAGAACGCATGATATTAACTACACATCACATCAACAGCCTATTAGTGGCCACTGCTAACCAACGCCTGTTCTCGCATGAAGAAGGCTTGAGCATCAATCACCATGCTTGCTCAGTGCGGATTGGCGATTTCGAACTTATAATGTTAGAAAATTATAAGCCCAGGTTTCTCCACGATGTTTTCCTTCACCGTTTGTCAGTGGTTTCTAAATAATCTTAGAAAGTACATACAGCCCAGGTTTCGCACCTTCGTGCTAGAAGAGTCTGAAAAGAGGAAGAAAGAGGTCTTAAACCTCTGGGGCACCACTACATATACACCGCTAAGTACTAAATTAACTACAAAATATCATATCAGTGCCAAACGGAATCAGTAGCTTTGATTACGTAATTAATATCTATCGTTTTCACAAGATCAAATTAAACCTTTTTATCTCAATCATTATCGATAAACATGTAAGATTTGTCCTTGATTTATCGTCGAATATTGTTAGGTAGATAGTCATATCTTTAATTTTAATATTAATTAATTGTAATCCGATGTTGAATGAATGTGATATTGTTTTATCAATGTATGTAACTAGGTATGAAGAGAGCGTGTGAAGTCGAGTGATTAGAAATATATCAGATTTGAAAATTTCCGCTGGGTTTTATTTACCTCATTCAAATACGTCAGTAGTATTTTATGTATCTACATTTTAAGATATTTTAAAATTTTTGTTGGGTATACTATAATGTAACTAGAAATATTAAGACACAAATATATAAATTACTTAACGAAAAAAAAATGTCTTGTTCACTGACGCCCGCTTGATTGGGCCAAACATCCCGTTTAATTGTAGTAATAGGAAAACTTTTCCATTGTATTGTAAGAGTGTATTTAGAGGCCGGCAACGCACTTGTGACGGTGACTGATCGCCTACCATCAAGTGGCTCATCACCTAATGAGCTGTTCCGTATTCCACATAGAAAAATGATATTTAATTACAGATAATTTAACTTTTGTTTTCTTTTTTCTCATTATCTCACTTTATAGTAAGCGATAATACAACCTTCAATGGAGCATGCCTGCCCATAAGCTACTTTTTAACCGAGGCTTGAAGACATCCAGGTTGTACCCTACAGAAAATACAGACTATGGCAAAGAGTTCCAATCCTTTGCTGTTCGCACAAGGAAACTTGAAGCGAAAAGCTTCGGAAAAAGGAACATTTCCATATAACGGTGATGCTTAGCTGTTTTTTCTGGTAGTGCGATGATGAAATAGATTGGATGGAATTAAGTTTGTGCAATTCCCCCGCACATCCGAAATGTATCCGATATAATATCGAAAGGCCTAAAAAACTTTGAACTGGTTGTTTACAATTCAGTTTTCATTTTTGGTAATAAATTGGAAATTGAATGTACCACGTGCAGTTCTCATGCGTTATCAGTGAGACTTCCTAACTTGATTACTATGATAAAGCTTATCCGAAAGGTTTAATACATTTTATCAACATTATGTTCCACCTGTATTTTGAGGAAATTTTATATCAATATCACAGATTTGTTCATTATTACGGAAACGTCGGCTTCGTTACTTTCATAAATATTTTGACGTCTTGCAAAAAAATTACCGCAAATATTTTTGAAAGGAAACATTCTTTTGAAAACAACAATTAAGAGAAACCTCTTACTTTTTAAAAGCTTCTATTTGGGATTTAAGAAAGAAAGATAAAACCATTATTCTAGTTAGCATAGAATATTATTCAATAGCGTGTTTGGTAAATGTCATCTACTAGAAAAGCATCAGGTGGGTTATCCAGTTGTCATTTATGACGAAAAATTCACACAGCAACAAGGATAAAGATTTTGTCAATCAATCAATATTTTAATTTTACATAATACCTTTTTATCTAAGTAGGTATTTAAGAAAACTAATTAATTTGTTAAGGAGGAGACACACTACCCACAAAACAGAAAATGTTTTGACAGAAATTTTAAGGGGGAGAAAATCATCCAAAGACTACTCCCGCCTTCCCGAGAAAGAGTATTAGACTCTTACGGACTAAAACCACTCCATTCCTACTCCTGCTTTTCAAGCCGGAACTCCGGTAAACCCGCTAGATAGTTCGCACGCAGCTACGGTTGCAAAAAATCCTAGAGGTGCAAATCCTAATTAATAGTATAAACCTAATAAGAGTTTAATAAACATTTTTTAACATTTTTCATTACAAAAGATCCATCCGAAAAAAGTGAAAAATTAGTTTTTTCACAAATTGACCATACTATAAACGACATGAATAAACTGATAAACCTTAACAATTTTAAGGATAGATGAATATTGTGCCAAATCTTGAACTTCACATACTTCAAATATTTGAATATTCCAATGGATAAAATTTACAGAACGATTCAATCTGAATATAATATTCAAAAATAAAATAAAATTGTAGATACGCAAATAAAAAAATGGCCTGGATCCGCGTCCGGGTACCTATAACTCCGGATCGATAATTTATTCACATATTTACTAAAGGTATCTTAATCCCAAGCTAAGCATTCAAGACACTACGTAAGCGCAAATCTCTTTCCGTGACCTTATCGATATAATTTAAAGATTTAATAACATGGTTGAATTGAAATATTAAATAATAATCAAACTTTAGATTAGATTACATAAACATTATAACATAAATTAAAAAATCTTCTCGATTTATTAATTATTTACTCTGCGCAGCCAAGCGCTACTGGAAAAAAGTGCAAAAATGGCACTCAAGATTCAAATATTAATTTTATTTTTAAGTTCTTTTTTTGCGCTCGGTTATAATGAGATTGGAAGAAAGACTCCAGCAGTTGACTCAGAATTATATGAAAGTGTGATTGATGCAGAAGAGTGTCATCGGCAAATAAGGACGATAAGAAGTAACCCCATGTTGATGCTTCAATGTAAGTTTATATGAGTTTATTGCTCACTATTAAGTTCTGCCAGCGGCGTCACCCGCGTTCCAGTGGGATAAAAAGTATCGTATCACCCAAGTTACCTCATAGCCTGTCTGAGTACTGAATTTCATCAAAATCCGATATGTAGTTTCAACGTGATTGACGGACAAACAAACGTAGTTAGATATTAAAAAAGTGTTAGACAACTGGAGTGCGAGACTAGTTTTTGTCTATTAGTGCCATTTGAAATCCTCACCTGTGACTTTTACTTTTTCTCAAGAGTTTTCTAGTGATAAAACTTTATACAAATACTTTTATGGTAACTATTTTTGAATTTTGACTTAAAATTCTATTGACAGTTGCTGACGCTGGTATAAGAACACCAAGAGGAGTATTAACTGGAAATTCAGTGGATATGGGAAACTACCACCAATGTTTGGGCATCGATCATCAACTAGAAGACATGCATATTGAGGGCAAATACTGCTCAATCCTGGTTCCAGTCAATCAGACACTTCATTTACCTCGCCCTCAAGATACTATATACTCACAATTTGATCCATACTCCTTGCAAGTAGACAATGATACTATGAAGTTGATAGAAGAATACTATAAGACAAGAAGTGAATTACAACTCTTGAGTGGAAATTTTGAAGAATTTGAGGATGATACTAGGTTAGTATTTACTAACTGTTTTACTTTAGCACTGTGACATATACTCGTAAAAAAATACTTTTTTTAAATGAAATAGAGCTCAGTTTAATTTAGCACTGTGACATGTAAAAATTAACTTTCTTTTAAATAAAATAGAGCTTAGCCTTCAATTTCTGATGTTCGTGATAGAAATTGTCAACTAATCAGAGGACTAGTTTACAACTTTAAAACAAGTTGGATTTTTTGTGGTATAAGCCGCGGTATACGAAGGGACGGATCACCTGATGGTAAGCAATCGCCGCCACCCATAAACACCCGAAACAGCAGAAGCGTTACAAGTGCATTGCCGGCCTTTTGGGGATTTGGAATTTTAGGGCTGTTAGCGAATTGGGGGGATTGAGAAGATTAGGAAAGGTAACTGGGCCTACGGTAACCTCACTCACACAACGAAACACAACTGTATTTCAAGAAATTTGTTGTTTCCAGGACGACTCCTCCGAACCCTCTTATTTGGATGACGTTCAGATTGGCTGTGTGCATCCCAAAACCATGCACAACTCAGCAAGCAATATCTTTATTACTCTTCAACATCACAGCCGTAGGATTCCGTTACACAGAACATTATTGTCGCATTCCCAATGACAAACCATGGTCCCCTGCAGATACGGCTGCCGTGTAAGTTAATCCATAGTTGTGTTTTAATAGTTTTGTTATCATTGAATCGTAATCGTTTATTAATAGTTGAGTTCTTACCAAAATACGTAGGTAATCCATTCTTGTCTAAATTTCGGTTTGCATTTTAAGATAGGTCACGGGTGTTTTTACGGACTATTTTATTTTAGTGTCATTAATGACATATTATAATATTTTTAGTTACTACAACATTAACTTGTTGCTAATTTTTATCAAAACATTTATTTAATTTTATACTTAGAGAACTACATAATTGCATCCTTACAAGCAAACATCTTTTGATTCTTTTTACTACTGAAGATTCCACTCAATCCTCAAGCTCATTATTTGATAAATAATTCATATTAAAACCAGGTTTTTCCTCTTTCAGAGTAATATTTTCCGTAATAGGATTTATTGCTATAATAAGTACAAGCTACGACGTTTGCTATCGTTTTATACTGAAGAGAGGTGAGTGAATATTATAATTTTCATATACTTTCTTAATAATAAATATTCAACCTACCTAAACTTAGTAGTAAAACCCAATTACGCCTCCACAATCTCCTCAATCCCCGAAACCCCAATCCTCATAACCCTTACATCTAAAAGCCGGCACTTTTTTTATTGGGACACGCCCACAATTAGCTCCCAAAACTTTAAGCCAAGATCTGCAGTAGATGCAACTATGAAAACACCGGAACACTGAAGTCGCGTGGGTCAAAGACACGAATAACTGTTTTGGATCCTGTAATGAAATAGGCATAGGCCAGTAAGGCACTTGTAACTCCTCTGATGTTTTAGGTGTCTATGAACAACACCAATTGTTTACCACCAAGTGATCTATCTGTTCATTTACATCCATAAAAAACGCTATTGCAGTTTGAATTTTTCTTAAAGTAACTATTTTCATTTTGTTAACAGATGTAAAACAAATGAGTACCCTTGGTCGATCATTTTCTTTTTACACAAATGGGCAACGACTGACAACGTTTAGTTCCAGTGGTGGGAACTTACAATGTATTGATGGGATCAGAACTCTCGCCATGCTGTGGGTCATTATAGGACACACGTTCAGTACGGAATCGTTCATAGCGAACCCTGCTGACGCACAAATTGTAAGTACCTATTAAGTTCTTCAATAGTTTCATCTTCTTGTCTAAATAATTTTAATTGAATGAAAACTTAATCTGCTTTGATTTATAAAATAATCAGATTGCAAAACTTTATTTCCGATAATTACACGTGTATGAGATTAAACAAAAAAATCCGCTATTTTCGGAATTTAGTTACTACGTTATCTACATAATTACTGTGAACGGAATAAGAAATTGATTAAATAATATTTATTTGGATTACAGTGGATGTTTTCTGCTGAAGCTTTATGGATTACTGCGGCCACTATGACTGTAGACACATTCTTTACTCTCGCAGGCGTGCTTTTAGTTTACACAACCGCAGCAAAAATGAATCAACGTAAGTCGAGTTCCAACTATCTCCATATTTATTAGCAATTTTTTAAATCAGAAATAATTTACCTTCCAATTGTTTTCAAAGATATGACTTGAATATCGTTCCACTAAAAATATTTCCGTATAACACTAAAATTCGGTTGACCTTGAAAAATGGGCACCAATTCTTGAGACCTTCAATAGGTCTCAAAAAAATATTACATCTGCAACTCTTAATATAGTTCACAATCTTGAATCCTGAATCTGAGCTTGATAATTTTTTTTTGGAATTGTTCTTCTGTTAAGTAATTTAATTAACCAAGCAATGTTTGGTTAAAATGATTTTTCCTTTCTAGTAACGTTTCTCAAGAATCTCCACTGGTTCTACTTGGGGCGTTACATACGGGTGACGCCATTGCTTGCTGCCCTTGTACTTGTTCAGGCTTCATTCCTGAATCAATGGTACGATGGTCCTCATTGGTCCACCGTCATAGCACACACAGAGAATTGCAGGGAACATTGGTGGTCTACCTTGCTTCATGTTCAAAACTTTGTCCATCCACGAAATATGGTAAGTATTTTTTTATACTTGATAGTTCAACGTTAGGCCACTAACTCGCCTGGTGCTAAGCAATGGTTTTCAAATGTACACAATTTCGATTAATTCTTTATCTATTTTCATACTTAGTTAAAATTGTACGCTCATTTAATTGTCTGCCTGATGTTCGATTTTTAACACAAGGCAAAAAAAAGATATGGAATATTACCTATATCTTATTGTCCACTTTGGAAAATAAAGAGGAATGATGAATTGTTACGATCTAACATAACTTTGGATGGGCACAAAGTGATACTTTTTTTGAGGGGGTAAAATCATCCAATGACTTCTCCCACCCTGGACGAGGCGAGAGGGAGTGTCAGACTCTTACTGACTAAGGGAGCACGTTGTATTACATTCTCTTTTATTGTTTTAGTGTATCGCACATTCCTGGTACATGGCCATAGACTTCCAGTTGTACGTGCTGTCACCTTTAGTCCTGATCTGGGTCTTCAGTGGAAAGAAACTTCAAGCTTGGATGGGATTAATCGGTGGTCTAGCAGCAGTGTTGATAGGATCCACCATTTATAGTTTTAATATAAATCGACAGGCTGGAAATCTCGTGCCAAAGTAAGAAAAATTTACAAATAACCGCTTTTACCCGAATGTATAAGTGTAATATTCTTTATCACGTCGTTTTTTCTAAACCAAACAACTGATTTAGGCATATAATGATATATCGTTGGATACGTCTTGATAACCAAAATGTCCTTAGATATGTGACTTTTAGACGCTTTTAGACACTTTAGAGTAAAAACCACCCAACCGAAAAAAAACCGTTTTAACGGGAATATTTGAGTCAAAAATAATAATGGGCCCAGACTGTTAAAGTTGTTTTAATTAAATTACTTTGTATGCTTCTGAACCGAACTTTTTTCACAGTCTGCTTTTTTACCATATTCGCTCACCACAGTCGTCATCACTTTAGACACTTCCAACAGTTTTAACAAACACTAGTGTAAAACTTGGTCATATTTCAGCCGTTTCGCAGAAACGATGGACTATTTAGTTGAATATTACTTCCACACTTTGGCTCGAGCTTCTCCATTCTTCGTGGGGATGGTATTTGGATACGTTCTTCACCTCTACCGCAAGACCAGGTTACAGATGCCATGGGTAAGTTAGATTACGACTTAATAAGATTTATAAATGATTGATTAATCATTCACTATTATTAAATATATAGATTAAATACGCAAAGATAAATAATTATAATAGCATTCTTTGTGTGTTCGATGTATACAAAATATTTCTTTTTGATGGGTCGACGTGTAGCCGCTGTCTCGCCTGATGGTAAGTGATGATGCGGCCTAGGATGTAGCACGTCTGCCCATAAGCAAACTATTCACTCGGGCTTTGAAGACACCCAGGTTATACCCATCAGGAAATACAGACTCCGACAAAGAATTCCACTCCCTACCAGTTCGCACAATACTAATGCCATTTTTCTTACTTCATTCATATTTGACTTTCAGTTCCTAGCCGTTTTCTTTTGGGCGTGCTTTGCTGGTATACTAGGAGGTATCTTCTACTTCAAATACAGAATCAAACAGTTCGACTGGGATAACCAACTAGTGGACAATCTGATGAACTCATTCATGAGACCTGTTTATGCAGTTGCCATATGTTGGCTGATCATTGCTTGCGTTCATGGATATTCTGGTGAGAAACTTCAACATATTTATTATCCTCGATCTTATTTTTGTGATTTTTTTATTGTATGTGATGGCTCGGTTGGGACTTAATAAAAGAGAGTGGACTGTATAAAATAGGTTTAATACCGTAATTACAAATAGTTATAGTTGGAACTATGAAATGCCCGAAGTCTAACGCGTCTGAGAGCTTAGTGGCCGCGCCGTGGCGCGAGCGCTGCCGCGTTAAGTACCGCGACCCCGCGCTTCCCCGGTGTCGTCCGCCCGTGTCGTCTACAGGCGTATGTGATGCGCCGACAGTATGTGTCTATTATTTCCATATTTGTTTTTTATTACAGGTCCTATAAATTGGTTCCTATCGCTTGATGAATGGCGATTGCCAGCTCGCCTGTCTTATGCGATGTTCCTATTCCATTACCCTCTCATGTTCACTTTAAACAACACTGCGGTGTCTCCATTCTACTTTTCGGTCGAAAATTTCGTAAGTTTCATTTACATAAGTTTATTTCTTTAAAGGCAATTTGGTTCTGTGGCTAATATCTTTTTTGTCTACAGGTATTTAAGTTCCTGTCATATACCGTACTGTCTGCGGCCGTATCATTCTTCTTTGTTTTACTGATTGACTCTCCGATATCAGTTCTCTTCAAATTGTTGATGGATTCAGGTAATTTGCTACTTACAATAATATTTTTGACTATTTACCTCATGTAGCAGTAGGTTTCGCCATATGTATCAGCAGACTACCATGGGCTGATGATCACAATGATGACGACATTTTACTTTTCCACTTTACAAATGATTTAACTTCTCTTGTTTTTGTAGACTAAGTGCCTGTTTCACCACCTTCATATATGTGCCCGATAAACTTATGGGACAGTGCATACAAATTACGTTCTTAATTCAAAGTTATCTAATACATAGCAGCTATCTAGACATTGTGAAACATGTCCTAAATATAATTTTGTTATTAAAACTTTATTTTTCTCTCTTTCAGTTAATAAACCGCCAGCCAAAGTTGAAATCAATGGTGACAGCAGTGCTCGTATTCGGAAGAATGTACCTACAGACTAATAGAGTAATTATGGAGTTATTAGTAATCTCTAAAGTAGATTAAATATATCAATTCTTTATATGTTTAAGGAAAAACAGTTCAGATAGAATATCACGGATCTTTATTCTGAGATGACAATGGTACAAATAGAATAATGCTTAAAAATAATTTTAAATACTCACCCTTGTTCTTAATTATATTTAAGTAAAATGAATCTATATTTAAGTGTATTTAAAGTTAAAGTTAGAGCGTTCATTACACATTAGTTAATGACTTAGATCAGTTGTTCCCAAAGTTGTCTGGACTACGACCTATATAAATCAAGTTGCCAAACTCAGGACCCACTTTCAGACAATTAAACCGATACCAATATGAAAAATAAAATACAGATCGGTTGGTTAGTGCGTCTTTTTACACAAAAGGTCCACTAAAAATTTGCTGACTGCACGGTTGGCGCGGTGGCTGGGCAACCGGCTGCCGCGCAACGTGTAGTAAATTCGATTCCCCACTTTGTGTGATCCACAAATTATTGTTTTGGGTCTGAGTGTTATGTGTATGTGAACTTGTATGTTTGTAAACGCACCCACGACACAAGAGAAAATTGTAATAAGGAGCAACGTTTTTTAAAAAATGAATGAAATGAAAGCTAGCGCCCTATCATTGGATGGCAACACATATTTTGGGAAACCTTGATTAGATATTATTATTAATATAGTAAGTGTGTGTGTAAACTATGTATGTAAATCTAGGAGACTTGACAACAAAGATAATGTTGTTTTCATTAAATATTTAGATTTTTATCTCTAGGTATTCTTCCACGTCCGATTATTATTATTGCCTACTAAGTATTAACTTTGACAAAAGATAACAAAGAAAGATTGATTGTGATATCAACAAAGCACACTACTGATGTATTAGGTCAAATAATTTATTAATGTACATACATTTATACGACTTTAGTTATACGTATGATTTGTATTGTGTCAATGAGAAATAAACGCATTAATGAAAGATATTTTTTGTTTCATTTTAATTCGCCTATCCACATAAATGAAATGTTTATTAATACTTATAGAAGTATATACAACTTATAGAAATTAACAACAAACATCAAACCACCATAGATGGGCATATAAGGCATCAGGCCCAGTGGGCCTGATGCCTTATTCAGAGCTGCGGACTACCGGGGCTCCGGCTCGAAAATCAAGAGTAGGAACGGGGTGGTTTTTTGTCTGACACTGGCATTAGGCAGAAGACATTGAATGATTTTCCCACCTGAAATAAAAACAAAACAGGAGTTTCTTAAAATTTAAGAGTTTTTTAAAACGGGCATTGGCCTTTTTAAAAAGACTCGCTAGGCACGTTACAAATTATGGATCAATTACCAGCTAATACCTGTTTCAACAACAATGAACATATTTATTTATCAATGTTTTTTTTATTATTTATCATTATAATGCACGTTCTAGTACTAATAACAATCATATGACTTGATTTCAATCATTTCATTCAAAACAGATTATGATAATAATTTATGAATGATTGACGTCATCAGTCATTGATAAAAAATCATTATCTCGCTATAAGGCTAAAAATATTGATTGTAACGGCAACTTTAGATCGAAGACCGATATGTTACTTCTTTATATATCACAAATCTGATATATACCTACCTATATGCTAAAAAAAAGTTATTGTCTGTGTTTTCCTGTAAATAAAAATGTTCATTACACAATGAAACAAAATGCAAATCAAATGTGATATTAGAACTCCGGAGTTTCGGACGATGTAACAGGTTACCAGGGCTCTGGCTGAAACTAAGAGAAGGAACGGGGTAGTTTTTAATAAGTAAGAGTCTGAGTCGGAAATTCTTCCAATGATTTCTCCCGCTTCGGGCGAAGCGAGAGGGAATTTCAAACTCTTACTGAATAAATACAACCTGCTTTTTGAGCCGGAGCCCTGGTAAATCCACTAGGTAGTCTACAGCTCCGACATCCTAGATTGTGTGGAACTAAAGTCAGTCACTGGCAAAGAACAAAATTTTATACATATTGAGGAAAATCATGTCACATCTTCGCTTCGCCGTTCTGGCAGTAACCGGTTTGTGGCCAAATGCAGACTTATCAACGCTAAAAAAAACATAAGTTCGGCCACTTACATAGGTTTAAAATAGTAGGTATCTACCATATTTGAAGTTAAGCGGCTTAAACACTACTTAGCTGTGCCCATATTATGAAAATGCATTATCTAGGGAATTTAAAAGAATCGTCCGATTGATAAATATGACGTATGTAATTTCAAAGAAATGCTATCTACTGACAAAATTATACCTAGACTCGAGTATTATGGTGATAAGAATAATCGGTTAATTAATATCCTTATTTCATTAACCAGGTGGTAAATGACTTCACGCCATTGATTTAATTCGATACCTATCAGTGTTCATTGATAATATAATAAAGGAAATTTATCGATAAGTCAAAAACATAGCTACTGTTTACAACCTATTCACTCTAAATTTAATTAATAATTTTAATTTTATTTAAGTAATTTGATTTTCAGACTTAGGAGAAGGGTTTAGGAATATTACAAAATTGCCGGCGGATATTTTTTTAAAAGAAACTTCTTAATAATTTCATCTCACCAAATATACACTTATCACGCAGCTCTTGTTGCCTATAGACGCCTGAAGAATAAAATCGTAGACATATATCTATCGCTTCGCCAACAACAGTTACTGTACCGTACATTGTTCTTTGTTCCCATTTTATTTCCATTCAAAAAATGTCTTGTAAGAAGATCCAGACTAATGCATTCGCAACAGAAATATATAATAACAAACAATGCAACGCTATTCAAAGCATCTGTGTTTGCAGACTCTTGCCTTGTATAATAAAATCCCCTCAACTCGTATTGTGCTTGAACCAAATACATTTAAAATATACCTTCGTAGCTGCAGATCGCATGCATTACGATTCCTTCCCTACTCCCCATTCTTATACAAGAGGGGAATGCATTACCCTTTGTGGGTTGACATCTGAAAGCATAAACGGTGCCTTGTTTGCATTTGATTTTATGTTCTGTGAAAAAGTTTTCCGCCCATCCGGAATGTATTTGACCATTCTGTTGTATGAAATTTTGAAGATTGGATTTAGTGAATGCTACAACTTCTATTCGGAGCCCTCAGTTTGATTTGCGTTGATAGATTGATTGACGTTTCGATTTCGAAAATCTTAGCCAAGAGGTAAGAATTTCTAGACGTACATGGCTTGGTTTTAGGTTATATCAATGTTAGCTAAAATAATACTATACTTATAATTTATTATAACTTTCGTAAGACTTACTAAATTACTGTTTGATGAGAAACTCGACTAGTCAGACTACAGTAGCAGCGCGACAGTCGCCGCGTCGTGTATCACGGAATGCCGCTCATGAATATAAGCCTCTAGCATGGCTTGAAGCTAGTCGAGTCCCTCGTCAAACAGTTAAGTGTGTAAATCGATAACAAACTAATTAATTTAATACTATATATTACTAAATAAACTCAATTAAAACTATTTTTCTTTTATAGGGTAACCTTACCCATATATAAAAAAAGACTTGAAAATAATAAACGACAAAAAAATACCAAATTACTACCAATTTAACTAAGAACTTCCGTGTTATACCAAATTAAATAAGAGGGTTATAAGCTCAAAATTGCCTTGTTACATACTCGAACTAATAATACATGATATAAGCGATTCTATCGTTACTTAATTGGAGCCAACAACCCGTTGTATAGTCTTAATAGCATCGACATTTACCACCAACATAACGTACAATTATTAGTAATCAAATATTTGATGATAAAAAATATCTATTCAGAATAACCATATTAATATAAGACTACTACCAAGTTATGATTATATAGCCAACTAGCGTCGGCCAGCGGCTTCACCCGCGTTCCCCTGTATTAAGAAGTATCCTATCACCCAAATCACCTCATATCCTGTCTTTATACTAAATTTCATCAAAATCCGTTCTATAGTTTCAACTTGATTGACGGACAAAACCAAACAAACAAACTTTCACATTTATAATACTAGTGTGATTTTTAAATGCTAAAATGCACTGAGTTAATAATAATGCAAGTACACTGAAGGGTAATTTAATTCAATAGTAAAATCATATTCTATAGTTGTGAGCAAATTATAATATATTCTGAGAATGGGTTGAATTTCGTTCATAGTAATTTTGAGTTCCTAGAACACCACTTGCAAAACGTGCAATTATGAAATAAAAGTAATTTCTGGTATTTATTAAATGAGAGTATGTACCGTATATAAAATCTCCCGATCGATTTCGGTCACGGTGCCCAGTCTGTCTAATTAGACTAGCCCTGCGTAGTCGCAGAATATATTTTTAATACACAAGTGTGTGCGCAAACACAGGTGCACTCTCTGTTCCCTCACTTCTTTAAGCACCATGAAACGGCAGACCGGCAAGACCGGTGACTAGTAAGGCGTAGAATCAACGGCTTTATAGTCATATTAAAAAAAAAATGCTATTATCACTTTTTTCTGGCGTTTGAACCGAAACCGCAACACGTCGCACAGCAGCAGTTCACCCAACCGTGTAGTCACTGTGAGAATAGACAACCAGTTCTGATAGAAATCAGATATAGAGATAACGGCACAAATATGAGAACTAGAAATCAGTATCAGCCTGTCAGATGCACGAGTTAAATGCACACGTGCAGTAATTACGAAACTATAAAAGTATTGAAAAGCTGAAGCTATTCTATCCTCTAACTTTTCTGCAACAAGGATTTCATTGAACTATTTTAATTAATCACCAATGAAGTTGTTTCCAGTGTTAATCGCTCGTATAGGAATCGATTTTTTCGCTTGATCAACTTTGATCGCTTCGAATCGCAGTGAATGCAACTCTAAAAAGTTATTTGCTACGATTTCAACTGTATCTTTACAAAGAACTTCTTTAGTGTCTCTTATTTTTGAAAAGAAAGGAATGTGGTAGTTACAGAACTTATTTCTGAAAAGAAAGGAATGAGGTAATTAGGGAATGCCAGGCAATGCCAGGTGGTTAGTTAACCTTGGATAAAAATAAAGATATTTTAGAGATGAAAAGTGTGAGGGGTTCCCCACACTTTCCATATCTCTGAAAGGATTCCATAGCCATTGAAAGGAGAGTGAAAGCGGGAAATAGTGTCAATGATGCTTTACATTCTGTACTGTCGAATAAAATTATATTCAGCAAAGCTCGACTTGCTGTAATACAACGTGTATTAACACCAACGCTTATGTATGGTAGTGTAAAAACCAGACACCAGATTTAACTATTTTATGATCGAAATATAATTCTGGTTTATAACAAAAATAATACACATACTAACAAAAACAACATTTGTGCCGTAGGTGCATTCACAAACATAAAATTTCACATATACATAACACCTAAAACCGAAACATCAATTCATGGATCACACAAAGAGTTGCTCTGTGCGTGAATCGAAACCGCTATCCGTTGCACGGCAGCCAGTCACCCAGCAATGCAGTCAATAATAAAACTAAATAAATAAAGACACTAATATAAGTTTTAACTTAAGTCCAAAAGTCCCCAATGACTAAATTAGAAGTTCTTGTAACAAATTCCTTAATGAAGTCGCGGGACTTGTTCTCACTAATTGGTGTGGTCGAAGAGGTCGGGCCGATTAGCACATCGATTTTCAATTGAAAAGCTATATTGAAAATCGTTTAAACTTTTAGCCATTTTCATTTTCCTTAATCATCTTATTTAAGTTTTTGTGTATTACGGAGTAAGGATTATTATTGTTTGTGTTGTTCAATCAAGTGAAACAAATTAGAGAAATGGAGTCTCGAGATTTTTGATTGTGTTCTAAATTGGGTAGTTTCCTTAGTTAAAAATAAATTGTTTTGATTTTCCAATACAATTAAATGTTCGAAAATAATCACACTTTCATTCATAGATTTAATAATCTACTTAATTATTCTAGAAATATGATTGTGTGCTATTAGATTTAAATATCTGATGCCATCACAATGCATTATTGCATACAAAATTCAAAGAAAACATAGTTATTGACGTTTCGAAAAAAGTATTGAATTTGAGTAGTAGTAAACTAGCCTATTGTATATTTAATTAGATTCATAACTTTTTCTAGTATTATCGTTGACTGAATGGCGCATTTTTTTTATCTCTAATTACTGAAAACCACATAGTATTAACTATTTTCACCCATCACTGACGACACTAACTACAATTGACGAGTTATTAATTCCGATTATTTCAAACACAAAAAATACTACAGTTTTGCAGTTAACTTTCACTTACCACCTACATAGTTGGTGACGGCACAGAAATTGGTGGAAGTAGTTGAGAGCTACGTCCGTTTCAATTCTATTAAGTGTACGCCTCAGAAACGGCTGGCGTATTGGCCCTGACAGTTTGGGAGTGCGGGTACCGTGTGCGGGTACTGTGTTACAAAACTTATTTCTTACCTCCTATATTGTTATACTTGCCTAGTAATGTGAAAAAGGAGTATGTTTAGTAGAAAATTGAACTGTTCAGTAACATAGACGTATTTATTATCCCCCATATAATTATTTAAATTTCTCTAAAAATAGATTTTTAAATATTACTTATAAAATAACATTTAAAAATAAGGATTATATTATTAACATAATTAATACGGTCAAACCCGAGAAGGAAAGACCTCCCCAAATTTATTAACATAATTATGTCTCGATATGAAGACTATATCATCGATTAACGATCTTTAACCTCTGATCTCAAATCATCATATCAGCCACTAAACGTCCACTGCTTTTTTTTTTTTTTTTTTTTTTTTTTTTATGGAATAGGAGGCAAACGAGCAAACGAGTCACCTGATGGTAAGCGATCAGCGCCGCCCATGGACACCCGCAACACCAGAGGAGTCACAGGTGCGTTGCCGGCCTTTGTTTTTTAAAAAGGAGTATGCTCTTTTCTTGAAGGTTTGAAGGTCGTATCGGTTCGGAAATACCGCCGACGACAGCTCATTCCACAGTTTTGCTGTGCGAGGCAGAAAGTTGCGCGAGAAGCGCACAGTTGTGGCCTGCCAACCATCTATATGGTGGGGATGGAAATGCTGTCGTGTGGGTCGATGGCGAAAAGAAGCGGCAGGAATAAGACCAAACAATTCCTCAGAGCACTCCCCGTGGTATAAGCGATAGAAAATGCACAATGAAGCTACATCTCTACGCATTGCCAAAGTGTCAAGTCGGTTTGAAACTTCCTGACACTCAACAATCCGAACCGCACGCCGCTGAACGCGGTCCAGAGGATGAAGCTGGTACTGGGGTGCCCCCGCCCAAAGATGAGAGCAGTATTCCATATGGGGCCGAACTTGCGCCTTATATAGAAGCAGGCGATGGGCTGGAGTGAAATACTGCCTCGATCTGTTGAGCACACCAAGCTTTTTCGAGGCTAATTTAGCCTTATCCTCCAGATGACCACGGAACTGGACGTCGCTCGAAATGTTGATGCCAAGTATTCCAATACCGGCTGAGGCAGTCAGAGGGGTACTTTGAAACTGAGGTGAGACGACCAGCGGTAGTTTCTTAGCGGTAAACACGCAGACCTGTGTCTTAGTAGGGTTAAACTGGACCAGATTAAGTTCACCCCAATCTGAGATTCTCTGCAAAGAAGTCTCGATTTCTGACACAAGTCTGTTTCGGCTTTCGATGACGTTTTCCCGAGAAATGTTAGCGCGGCCGGTATAATAGGCATCACCTGTACTGTCATCCGCATAACAATGAATGCCGCTGATTTGCAACATATCATTGATATGGATGAGGAACAGGGTAGGTGATAGCACGCAGCCTTGAGGGACACCTGCGTTCACAGACAGAGAGTCGGAGCATTCCCCGTCGACAACGACTTTAATGCTTCTGTCTGTAAGGAAGCAGGAGACCCATTCGCACAATTTCTCGGGAAGCCCATAGGAAGGAAGCTTCGAAAGAAGCGCTTTATGCCAAACCCGGTCGAAGGCTTTCGCCACGTCCAAGCTCACTGCCAACGCTTCCCCCTTAGACTCGATCGCCTGTGCCCAACGGTGTGTCAGGTAAACCAGAAGATCCCCAGCCGACCGACCTTTACGAAAACCGTATTGTCGGTCATTGAGTAGTTGGTGATCTTCTAGGTACCGCAAGAGCTGGCAGTTAATAATGGACTCCATTATTTTCGAGAAGAGGGAAGTTATGGCTATCGGTCTGTAGTTGGACGGATTTGTTCGATCGCCTTTTTTAGGGATCGCGTGGACCAAGGCCGTCTTCCAGGATTTCGGTACTACGCCTAAAAAGTAAGAGAGCCGAAAAAGACGTGTTAAAACTGGTGCCAACTCCGGAGCGCACATCTTTAACACAAGGGGTGGAATCCCGTCGGGCCCACTCGACTTTTGGACATCAAGGGACAGGAGCGCCAAACGTACCGAACGCTGGTGGAATTGGATATCTGGCATATGCCACCCACACCACGGCACGGCAGGCGGCCCACGCCCCCGTCATCCAGTGTCGAGTTGGACGCAAAGATTTTACCCAAAAGTTGGGCTTTATCCCTTGCGCCATGAGCCAACGAATCCCCCCCCATGTGCAGAGGTGGAAATGACGGCCTGCAGAAATTGCCTTCGATAGCTTTGGCGAGCGACCAGAACGCACGAGTTCCCGAAGGAAGGCGTTCAAGCTTCTCGCCAATTCTACCGATGTACTGAGACTTAGCCCCTGCAATAACTCTTTTGAAGGACTTGGAAGCAAAGTTATACTCCTTTTTAAAAGTGCTGGTATTTACATCCCGTGCCACCACCGCATCGGCCCAGGCTCGATAGGCTTCACGCTTCCTGCGTGAGGCCTTTCTGGAAGACGAATCAAACCAGGGCCGATACCTGCCACCGACAGGGACCAGAGAGGATGGGACGAACAGCTCCATCCCCTGTAGCACCACATCGGCGACAGAATCGGCAGCGGCGTTGGGATCATCCTGCAAGAAGCAAACCTGTCTCCAAGGATAGGATGCAAAAAAGGACCGCATCCCATCCCAGTCTGCCGACCTATAGTGCCATACGCGGCGAAGACGTGCATCTTCTAGACACGGCGAGCGCGTCCAAGATACAGAGCTCCGGACGAGACAATGGTCCGATGAGCCTAGGGGAGCAACAACGGACACACTGTAGCCGTCCGGGTGAGAGGTCAGCAGAAGGTCCAACAGTGAAGGCCTCTGGTCTTCCACATCTGGGATGCGCGTAGGCGCGGTAACCAGCTGTGTCAGGCCAGAAGCAAGGGCTAGGTCGTGGACAGATCTCCCCGCGTGGTCAGTTCTACTAGAACCAAGCCAGTCGGCGTGGTGGGCGTTAAAATCGCCAAGTAGAACGACTTCTGCAGAGGGTATCTGCCCTTGTACAGAGTCTACAGCCGTCTGGATGTGTTCCATGAGTCGGTCAGTCTCGCTATCACCACTATGGGACCTGTATAGGCACGCATAGACATGGGGGTGGTCGTCGTTATCTACACGCAGCCATAAGATGGAGAGGTCCCTACCTTCAAGATTTCTGAGGCGACGAAAGCTGATATCGTCTCTAATGTACACGCATACCCCGGCCCTAGGCAAGAAGGAATGCTCCAGTCCATACCCAGGGTAGGTGAGGTACGATGTGTCCAACGGAGACGATATCTGCGTCTCAGTTAAAAAGAGCAAGGCGGGCTTTGCTGTCTCAAGATGGTAGTGGACAGCGTTAAGGTTGGAATGGATTCCCCTGATGTTGCAGAAGTCCACATTCAGCGTGGCAGGGGGTGCCGAAGTTATTTTGCTCTTGCCTCGAGCTGTAATGCGCGCAGTTTTGCCCCCCAGAGTACGATGTGGGGCGGCCTAGACGTCCACGCTCAGGGTGGTTGAACTCTGAGTATGGACGTCCAGAGAGGGATTCTCCAGTGTAGCTGGTACCCTCCTGGGGTAATCGAATTGAGTTGAACTGCGCCATTACGTAGGGGGAATGGTGGGCCTCCGGTACCCTCACTCACTCGGTGAAACACAACGTGAACGTTGTTTCACACCAGTTTTCTGTGAGGCCGTGGTATTACTCCGGTCGAGCTGATCATATGCCCTCAATCCAAAATTGTACTATATATGTAATAAAAATGTTTCTTGCGCTTTCCCTTATTCCGAAGCAATTACGTTTGTCACCACTAAACCAACGAACCAGTTAATTGCTTAATTGATCTTCGAAATAATTTAGCACCCGCCGGAGTTGAAGCCACAACTAGTAAATCAAGGTCGTATTCTGAACTACTAACTACAACACCAAACTTTACGCAGCATCTGACATTACCAACATGAAATCAGTCATGAAACTAAGCAAATACGGGGGATCTTGGGTGTTAGTTTATCAATACGAAATTACATAAATCCTTTAGGCAAGATCCCCCTTAACTCTCCCATAGACATGAGGGCGGCGTATAAATCAAATAACTTTTCAAAGCACGTTCTCGTGAGTTTTGACCAAAGAGATACGAATAAATTGATATGGATACAGCCTTATGAATTCATGTTCTGCCTACCAATAAATCTTTGGAGTGTTGGAGTGATGCTGCCAAAACTTTTGTTGGGAGTTAATTTGTGTTTTTGAAGATTTCGTATCGATTTTAATAAGTATTATCGTACATCTAAATTATATACTGGAGTAAGAGCGGAACTACTTTCATCAAATTATGTTGTTTACCCAACAAATTCAGAAAACAGCAAACCATTTGGATAAATGAGTCGTCTATAAAAGGCACGCACATTCATCCAAGAGCTGCCGGGATTCTTTATCATAACTTTCCAATCAGTCAAATAAACGTGGGAAGACTGTTGGTCATTTGTTCTCCGCACTTGGAAAACAAACTCAGCAACACAGCTGTGGACCTCATCATCTCATCTATCTCCGTTTCGTGAATTAAAACTTTCCGTGGCCAAGCCAAGTTTGACCTAATTCTCGTTGTCAAACACACCTACCTAGGCGAAAAGACATTCTTTTTATAAATTTATAACTTTTCTTTCAGTAAAGTAAGTACTGTTGCAGGTGCCTACTAAAAATATAAACGTTAATGGCCCCATTCTGTTTTTCATTGCCCACAGTCAAAGTGCTTGACACAAAACTATTGAAATAACACACCTGTCGTAAAGAGGATAATATTTGAGTAAAAGCAATTGTGTTTATTATTATACGAGAGTTTCTGCAATATTCTATTCGTGTTTGAACCATTTCTCACAAAGCTGAGCTTTGACGCATGTACTGAATATCCGAGTGAACAGCCCGTAGCTGAAAGGTGTAATCATATCACGACAACCCTTATAGAGCTCTAAAGGAGACCCTTACTTTGAAAATTGCAATCTATTTGGGTATGGGACGCACGAGACTTTTTGCTAACCAACTTACCCATGAATAAGGAAAAAGTTAATTCTATAAAACATTTTGTATTGGAACGAGTTGGAGATTCCAAGTATTTAAACGTAAGGAGACGGTAACACTATGTTGCTAGTTATCAGAATGAATTCTATGAAACTTAAAACAGGCTAACCACGAAATGCTTTCGCCATTTCGACGCGAAAGTTTCCTCTCAGATGTTTTCCACGGTCGGACGGCCGGAGCCGCAACAAAGCCAAAATTAGCCTGTGTTACAAACCACGGAACGTTCTTTGAACATTTTCTATAACAACGGTCCTACTGACCTATTTTTTGTTATAATCGTCGGGTGTTTTAATCAATCTTCAATGAATGAAGGGAGTTTTAACGTCGGAACTGTCGCCTTTTACGAGATTGTTTCAATTCTTGTAATTTGCAATTCATCTGTGAGCGCACTGTTTGGAATACTTGAAGTTTTAATTTATACCGTTTTAGTGGATCGCCAGTGGATTTGCGAATTGAATTAATACACCAAAATCATTCTTTGGAGTTGTTTTTAATTGAGATGTGTAACAGATTGCACGCAGTGGAATGGAATGGGATGCCATTGCAAAGTTGTAGCTACCTTACTGAAATGGTTTAGACTGATATGAATGTTAACTTAACTAAAAAATCACTGTCAAGCTCCACTAGTTCTAAATTCAATGCTCAGTCTAACCAGTAGGCTGCGCTACGTCGTCGCGTCTGCGCACGCTGCTCTAAATGAAGAGTCGCGCTGTGACTCGAAATTAATACAGCTTTTCTCCATTTTATACGTGAGTATAACCGTGTTTTTTCAGTCTCAAGAGTTATTATAAAAATATGATATGAATGTTGTCTTACAATGGACATATTTGACTAAACTAAATGTAAATCTATTATAATCTGTGAGTGGAACAACCCGTATTGTATAATGTCTACAGATTTATACGGTGTAACACCATTTCGGAAGCAGGCACCATCGATAGGTGCCTTTATTAAGATCTGCCGCATAAATTTGGAGATATTTGTGAAGCGTGTGACAGACAGTATAATATTTGCATTATCAATATAATGTTATGTAACATTCTTAATATTAATATAATGATATAGTTACTCAGATTATACTTATGATAAGTTATTATAAATCTTGATCGATTATTTTATTAGCTTGTGAATAAAACAATCTTTTATCAACTTCTTTATTAGTATAATCTCTTTAGAATACTAGACTTTAAATAATAAGGATGATGGTGGGGTATGATAAATAAAAACTACTTAGTCCGTCAGTTAGATAATGAAAAAATACTAGACATGTATTTATTTTGTCGTATAAGATAATAATACTTTGTTAAAACAAATCAAAGTTTAGGAGTGAGAGCAAATACGTCATTTCTACGTATAAAATGTACCTAGAAATGACGTCACGCGACATTTCAAATCAATCTACAAGACGGACATTAAAACAAAAAACTAGTCATCTACCCTATTGTCTAGAATTTCAATTAAAACACTAAATACTGTTCGAGGTGTCAATTCGTAAACAAAATAACAATAAACCTATGGTGAAGATTCAGCAAAATGTTTGCTGAGCCTTGACCAACACCTGAGTAGGTAACCGAACGTTTCAAGTATTAGAAATAAATAAAGAGATAATCTATGCTGTCATCAAAATAACAAAATTATTTTATATACAGTTCGAACCAAAATTATGTCCCACAGCTGGGACTACATCTAATTCCTGCCATTTCCTTCCAAGCCAATACTATCCAATTTTAATATATTTAAAGATAAGCCACCTCGTCTCTAGTTTAGGAATTAGATTACAACTCAGAAACCCGAGGGAATCTGTCTACGACTACCTGCCCATAAAATTTAATATCATTAATTATTCACAGAATAGTTGCGGAAACATTTTTGGTGAACAGCTAACTTTAGATTTAGTTTGGTTTGCCTTTGGTGTGAATAAATATGAAGATAGGCTTGAGGATAAATTGGATGTGGTATCTTCCTTACACCTTATGTAACAATCGTAGTTTTAGTTGCACAAACAAGAGAAAATTTTGTACAAAATGTACTTTAGTTGCTAAAACACTGATTGATTGTGAATGACTAATTATTTACATCATGTTTGAAAAACCGTCCTCCCAGAAATAGAGAACGAAATCAAACAGTTTCCTTCATGGTCTTTAATGACTTTGTGAATATAAAAAAAGATAAAATATCACCTATTGGTATAGATAATATTTTACCTCTTTCTTAAATGGGACTTATAACACAAATGGTGAAAAGGGGGTGTACATTGTATAGCGAAATAACGTGCCCTAATGTGCACCTCTGCCTACCCTTTCGGGGATAAAAGGCGTGACGTTGCATATAACAAAATACCAACTGATACTAAGCACTCAACACAGAGTTTTAAACTTCAATTACATTTTAAGCTCACTGTTTGAAAAAAAAAGTAATTCCAAACTCAATTATCGTCAGGTCATTCCTGCAAACGACTGCTTTATAGATTATGCCCTATTTCTAGCCAGTTTTATTTCTACGACTAATATTTTTAACGGAGATATAGTGAATGGTTTTCGGTAATTTGTAATTAATTTTCTTCTTTAATTAATTTACTTATTATATATATTTTTTAACTAGTATAATAATTTATAATGTTAGACAACCTAGATTTTCATCTTCTGACATTAAGTTACCAAAAAAATTATTATGTCTAATTGATATGAGAATTATGTCCTTTAAAAGATTTTAAAATAGAATATTCAACAGTATATTCAATTTATGTTTGTTGGATACAGACCACATATTTTGCTAGGTAGGTATACTCACTTTGTCTGACTAACATAAAAGGATAAATTAATTACGAACTAACGAACTACCATATATACTAACACAATAGCTGCTTTTGACAATATTATGTTTAAGTAGAGGGTCCTAATAATATCTGTTTTCACAGTACAATATCAGTAGACAACTCGTTTGTTATAATTGGTACCGATTCGCCTAAATTGTTCAAAATATGTTTGTTAAAATTTTGTTTACTCTCGGACTTCAGGGCATTTCGCTGAAATTACGTTATTCGGTTCAGTAAAATTAAACAACTTTAATAAAACAAATATGTGTTTTGTCTGGATCAATGCCATAGCTGTGGTCCTCCCTTATCTAAAAGGAGTCAATGTGCTATCGATTTGGTAAATATTTTATCCATATAATGTCAAAGTAACCTTTGTCAACTCGATTAACAAATTTGACTGCACAGTTGACGCGGTGACTCGGCAACCGACTGCCGCGCAACGTGTAGTGGTTTCGGTTCACGCACGGAGCAACTCTTTGTGTGATCCACAAACTATTGTTTCGGGTCTGGATGTGATGTGTATGTGAAGTTGTTTGTTTGTAAACGCACCCACGACACAGGAAAAACACTATGTGGGGCAAAATTTGTATTAAAAACCTACTTAGTTGTAATTAAAGAGCTACTTTTGTACTAAGTATTACTAAAACACATTTGTGTTTATGCAAACCATGCTTTATTGTTTTTCCCAATCCAGAAATTAGACCTTAGTTTAAATTGACTATGTATACTTTACATGCAAAAAAAATCATGTTTTCTATTATTAATGTCTCTAATTCTCAACAAAAGTATATAAACAATAAAAAAAACCTATCATCTAAACCTCCAAACATCACTTTTCAAACCTCTAAACTGCAACTAGCAATAAAAATGCTAGCACAGCATAACTTTGAACGAACATATTTCATGTAAAACCTTTTAAAATAATAGTTATAGTCGTCAAATTGAGTCTTGCAGCCGATATTGGAGTTTCTAAGGCTGCAAGATAAACTGATTCGGAACTTTCGCTGAACTTAGTTGGGTTTTCGTTTGTCTCTTTTTGTATGGAATAGGACATAAACTGGTGGTTATAAATCACCTTATGGTCACAATGTCACACTTGTATTATAGGCACTCTATTTATTTTCTTTACTAGTACGTTAAAACGAAAAAAAAAGTAATTTTTCTCTACTAGTATGTAAAAAATGTATCATATACATAGTTTGTTGTTGTATTGGAAGATCCTGTAGCTGTGATCTGCCTAGCGGGTTATCAGGGCTCCGGCTCGAGAAGCAGTAGTACCAGGGTGAGAAAAAGAGAAACACTTCTTGAATACGCCACAATCCTGACATTCTCTCCAGTTTCTCACTTTCCCTCTTTACATAAAACCATAATATCCTGGTCAGTGTTATAAGATATCACATGCATACTTATCTGCTTTGGGTAACAAAACAAACTTTGATGGAATCAATGAACTTAGTCTTCAATACCGTTAGTATGAGTTTGCTTTATGTTTGAAGTAATCGAAACGAGAGCGCGTTCGGCGGTCTGATTGGTTGGTTTCTTAAAGCCTGCCAATCAGAGCGTTAAGGATACTGATCGTTAAGTTTAAATTTTTACCGTAAATAAAACCTCCAGAAGTACTGCTGAGAAAATACTTTCAGATAAGATAGCGTAAGAAATAATAAAATGCACATAGGTAGGTATAACCTTCACTTTGCTTATAATGCTTATAAATTGCACCATACATACAGTTTCGAATTTCACGGCGAGGCCGGAATTAGTTTCGCGACTTTGTTTAAACTATAAAGGTTGGCAGTCAATTTGAGGCTTGAGAGGGAAGAAAGAAATACATAAATAATGTTTCACCGATATTTTAGGTAGTTCTTTGTACGTATTATACCACTTACTATTACCCGCCACTTCGTCCGCGTAGAATTAAGACTTCCGACAGAATTTGGGTTTACTTTTTCTAAAAAAATAAAGTTACTCCATTGCACATCAGCTACCTGCCAATAATAGCCCCGTCAAAAGTCTAAATCGGTCCAGTTATTTTAAGGATTAGCCGGAACAAACAGACAAAAAAAATGCATTTCATTTTTCCATATAAAAAATATAGCTTAACTAAGTTAGTTTCCACAAGTGTTAAGCTATGTGTGCAGTTGGATATGATTGGTGGAAGGTGGGTGCAGCACACAGCAACGTAGCATAACACATCTCTGGTCGGAAAAGCACCGTTAGACAAGAGTTCATAGGTCCTTGTAATATTTGATACTTTACCTTCGTTACAGAATGTACTTACATCCCATTGTAATACAGATAAGCAACATTCACATGCTTGCACCAAGTCTATAGACATTTGTATGTATTGTGCGACAGTTCGCTCATTCCCTATTCAACACTGCCATACAAGCTTCACGCCCCAAAGCCTGTGGATCGTGGCTCAGAAACAATACGAACACGGAATCGTGATTTTGTGAAAATGTTCCCAAACTAAAAACAAATCAACAATAGTGTAATACAATGTACTGCAGATATATCCATAGAATGTGACAGAAAGGGTAAGGGACAAACTGAATTTTCAAAAAATCATAAGTCATTGTGGTACTGCGGACTGCCTAGCAAGTTACCAATTCTCCAGCTCGAAAAGCAGGAGTAGGAACGGGGTGGCTATTAGTAAGTAAGTAAGAGTCTGATACTTCCTCTCGCCTAACCCAAGGCTAGAGATGTCAGTGGATTATTTTCCACCCTAAAAAAGTTATTGTGGTGAGTTCCTTCCTAATATTAAGTTACATCACCTCTCTCTTAAAATAAAAACAGAAAAAAAGCATCTCTCTCTATCTGTTTACTGATATTCTACAAATATACATCTATGTCAATTTCATAGCCTATTAAGTAAATAACCAATCTTTAAAAACACAATTTGAAAGCGACATCAACCAGTATTTATTTTGTCAACGATCGAAACGAACGCATAAAAACTAAATCCATTTTTATCCTCGAGCGTTTCTGAACGAAACGTAAAATCCGATGTGTTTTGAAAAAGGGCTTTAAACGTCGATTCTGTTCGGAAACTGGTATCCGTTGGGTTCAACGATATCTCTCGGCATTATCTTGTAGCTGGGTGTACACAGAATGGTACATAAATATTTACAAAACGTTACATTTGTATGAATAATATTTTCGCGTAAGCGTACCTCTATAGGTAACATTTAAAGAATTGTATATGTATTAGTTTCTATGAAATCGGTTTTTTTATGGAATAAGCCGGTAAACGAGACGGATCACCTGATGGTAAGCAATCGCCGCCGTCCATGGACACTTGAAACACCAGAGGCGTTACAAGTGCGTTGCTGGCCTTTAGGGTTAGGAATTTAAGGTTGTTGGGGAATCGGGGATTGGGAAGTAATTGAACCTCAGTAACCTCAACACAATGAAACACAAGCGTTGTTTCACGTCGGTTTTCTGTGAGGCCGTGGTATCACTCCGGTCGAGCCGGCCCATTCGTGCCGAAGCATGGCTCTCCCGCACTTAAAGGTTGTATTTAAATAAAAATACCAAACAAACATTCTTAATCTAAATGTTACCGATACGCAAACATTACAGCATATTAACATTTGTTTATAATCGAACTTACAAATTACCGCCCACACATTTTATGATACATAGCAGCCTCCACTTAAAATATGTAGTATATACCAACGGAATACGCAATATCTGTCTTTATAATTAACAAAATTAGCAAACTTGTACCCCTTCATTTGAGTCAACTTGCTGATTGTTATCTCAACAGTAATTTGGTGTTATGACGTCACAGGTCGGCAGTTTTCAAACCACTATTATTAAGGGAGGTCTGTTTCGTTCAGCGTTTTATCAAGAAGAAATGAAATGTTTGGCGGTTGTATTCATTAGCATAGTATTATTCCCTAAAGGATCAAGCCGTTTTAGTTAACCTATTTTAGAATGTGGTATTATAAATTCTGTGAGTCTAGTGTTTAGAGTGTTTAGACTAATAAAACGTTACTCGTTCATTTTCGAAAAGAATAGAATGTCACGTAATCTATAGGAATAAAGATTTGTGTATTGTCAACCTATCCCCAGTTTTATTAAAATGTTATTACTCTAATAAACATTTACAAGAAGAAGTACTGAAAAGTTTTATTCCTTTTCATTTTATCTAAGCTTCAAGTCATTTAATTCAATCTAGTCATCGATAAAGATTCACGATGCATGTGAATTGCAACAGTAAATGCCTAGTATCAGTGACTTTTATTGCTAACAATGAGTAATCAAGATGGCTCCTATTCTAGATTTGGAGCCAAACAGTCACTGATCGAAGAAATCGAGCCAAGTTTCATAAAAACTATTGGATCGTCAAACATCGAACGCCTACGTAATTATGTACAGGCATACAATATTGTTTGAAACTGTATTGAAGGAATTTAGTTATAATACTGTTGAAATGAAAAATAAAACAATATTGGCGAAATAAAATATGAGTGTCCTAAATAGTGATTAGCGTCCAACAAAAAGCCATCAGACAACCACAGATGGTGCCCAGTAGGGCTGATGCCTGATCCGGAACTGCGGACTATCTAGGGGGTTTACCGGGGATCCAGCTCGAAGGGAGAAGTAGGAACGGGGTGGTTTATAGTCTGTAAGAGCCTGACACTCCCTCTCGAGAAGGCATGAGATGATTTATCCCCTTAATAAAAAATGTACCTTAGTCTACTAACTCTACTAGTACTACTACTCTTTCAGATTTGATACCAAAGTAAATTATACGCATAACAATTCCATATAAGAGCAAAACGTCATGAAAGTAACCCTAGGAAATCCAATGTAGCCCTAATTACCCATCTCCTGGTCCCAATCACACTTGTTACTCCAACTTACAACGATTACTAGTTAATTACAAGAAATAAGTGCCTTTTCATCCAGGGTTGAGCAATAACTGTAATAACGATTACATCCAAGTATAATCTTCGAGCAAGTTCTTCCAAAATAATACGGTTGATAACATTCAGGGTGTTACAAGTCGGTTAAGATTAGCGCCGGAGATAACTCTGTAACGACAAGCGTCGAACTGAAGATAGCGTACATTTTAGACACCCGCTGTATTTGGGGTGACTAGAATACCACACATAGTGTTGGATTGTACTATGAAGTACACTATCTGTGACGTGTCGTGGTATGGTATTTGGTGTTATTTATTTCAGCCAAAACGAAGTTTGGGTTAATTCTCAGGTCAACCGAAGCAAGATTTAACTGAATAGAGTGTATCAATAATTTCACGGTGATGAAAAAAAATATTCAATAATATACTAGTAGAAATATTTTAGTTTTTAACTTGCTGACTACTCTATTCTAAAATACCAAAATATGTCTGAATTTTTCTCTTGCCTCACAGCAGAGAAACATGACATATACTTTCATGAAATGAAGTGAAGATTACCGCACTACATCTTGTAGTAAGTTGAAAACTTTTAAGTTTAAATTTATAATAAGGTTAGTTGGCGACTCCGAGATTTTACTTGAAACATTTTTTGTAGCAAAGAATATCAGAGAATACGGAAAATCAGAATATGAGCAAAATATGTTTAGATTTTTCTTCGAATTTCCTACACTTTAGTACCTATATCTGCATAAAAAAAAAACTTTAATTGCAACTAACTAAGTCTTACTCATACACAACACATGTTAGAACATTGAGAGAAAAAAAAGAACATTTACGTTTTACTACACTTTTTAATATCCAGTCGTCTACTTGAAATTCTAATCTCCCTCACCACACACATTGCCCCTAAAACGTTTTCTCTCCAACCGATCCTCATATCTCTTTTCGCAAAAGGACAAGTTCAAATTAGAGTAAAGTTGAGCCGTGCCGGAAGCAAGCCGGAACCGAGAACCGGACCGGCGCTCGGCGTTTGTTAAAGGACTTAACCCCTTTAAAATGAGATATAGGTACTCGTGAACGCTTGGAACTAAACTGTAGCCACTTATACACGTTGAACGTTTGTTACAAGTCCCTGGTTTTGACTGATCAATCCCCCAGGATAGATTACAGTGCCTATTCAAACATCTGAGTGTGAATGTGACAAGGACGCTAAAAAGTGTTGACGCGTCCACAGCACTTTTATAAAAATAAGCACTATATTTAATTTATATCTAAAAATGTTGTTAAAATGTATTTACTTCATCCTTTTTCTCTACTATCACACCTGTTTATTAATTAAGGCTGTGTTATGAAAGTATTTTCATAATGTAACTTAAGTAAATAAAGAATTGAGTATTCAGTAAGTTACCGAGTTACATATTTATTTCTAAATTATTTAGATTTATATTTCATGTAGATTTATTAAGTAAGTATTATGTTTAACTTAGTGTTATTTTTTATAAGTAATTATGTTATCCTTTAATATACATACAAGTTACCAAATAGTTACTAATATAGTGAAACAGAAAATATAACTAAAACTCCGTCTAAGACAAATCTCATTAACACCGCAATAAAACGACAAATGTTCATTGTTTACGTATATGTTTCTACACATAAACATTCTATCGTTAGTAAAGTACCAAAATACCTTGTCCAATTCCTACTTTGATGCAGTAATACACACCTACATCTCGAACAGTGTACGTCTACATGAACGATTGGGGACTGTGAGCCGTTCCGGTACTTTGAGAGGCAAGGGGAGTAAAACACAATGTATTATATGTGTTATGGATACTTTTACACTTCGATCTCGACTCAGTTCCTGCCCTCTGGCATGGTCGTAAGACGAAAGGTTCCTTCCTTATATCACGTGCGTATAGGAAATTTCCTATTCTTCGCGTCCTTAGTAACTTTCCAAGTACCTTAATAGAGTGTATTTTATGACCATGACAAGCATTTGAAACCTCTATATATTGGTACCTAAGAAAAAGCACGTCATTTTCACCTTTCAGATATTTTTTAGATTTACTCCGTGCTATGTGGTGCTTCTATTCTGAATTACAAAATCGTATACCTATATATATTTATATATTTGTCCAATCAAAGACCAAACTCCGACCTCAGTATCTATACATCTGTCAACCACATAAATCTACGCCGTATCTAACAATATAGTCCTAAAAAACTATTTTAAATAAAAACATCTAAAGACGACTTACTTTGTTATTCAAATAACCTTTACTACTTTATTATTTGAAATATTCGAAATAAAATCTGCACAGTAAACTGGTCATAACCGTACCTCTTGCGTTATTACGAGGGCGATCACAAAATCGGGAATATTACGAACATATCGCACGTAACTATCGAAAGATATACAGAAACCGGACTTTTATATTCCACCATTCCAAGTGAAATAGGCGTGACGGTACATACATATGGGAGTTTTGAGGAAAAATGGGGGACTCTGGTAAATTATCGCTACATCATAACGGCCGAAATGTCCGAGGGTCAGACTCCAGGGAGCTCCTTATCAAAAACTTGTCAGAAAACTTACTTATTTGTTTTTATCGTCGCCTGGTTTTATATTCATGTTTTAGTACCTATATGCTAGGCTATATTTTGGTTGTAAGTCATCTTTATTTTTCGAGATTGTTAATAAGATAAAAATTGAGGTTTGGTGAAAAAAAAAACAGTATTTCCTTTTTTTAGGGGTGAAAATCATTCGATGACAGATAGACTCTTACCTGGTCTAAAAACCACCCCATTCCTACTCCTGCTTTTCGTAGTCCGTAGCTCCGGGTCAACAATAGTACCTAGACTACAATATTCAACGAATCTACATGTATAATTGTGATCAAAATGCTCCATGAATAAATGAAAGTTGTATAATTTTTAAATAACGTTTAAATAAATTTTGGTTCTGAAACGATTCACAAAATGTGTTACTTTCTTCCACCCACTGGTATGGAAAGCTATAAAATTAATTCTAAAGAACACTAAACAAACGGGCCATTCCAGAAGTGTCCAACGGAATCTAAAAGTTAAAACGCTGAAAAATATAAAGCTACTCGTATTTTCACCGCTGCAAAATGAGAATCTTTGGGAAACAATGCGCTTGCCTCGCGTCTTTCAAACATTCCCCCTTTTGAAATTCCCCCTTCAAAGCATGAACTGAAAACCGGGTTTTTTCAAATATTGTTTGCAGCTACTAATGGAACATGAATTTTTAACCTAGTTCGATAAAAGCAGCCTCTAATAAAGACATAGTTTTAGAACTAACTACCGTTCGCAAACACAAAAACAATAATTCATTTATGAACAAGAAAGTTTGTTTGAAAGTTGTTTTCTCGACGATGCTGAAACGGTTGATTAAATTTGGGTGTAAACGGACACAGGGGAATAGTGAAGAAACCTCATGATACTTATTATAGTGTTTAGCAAAACTACTTTACTCAGTGAAATGGGCTATTTCCCTCTCAGCTGAATATACATATACAATTGAGCATCAGTGAGAGTATTTTCAGTTCCCACAGTTCCCATTGTAAAAATTTCTATATCTATATATAAAATCCTCACAACTGGAAATGGCCTCGCCTTCTCTTCTATAAAAAAATAACTAATTATTATTCATCAATACATTAACACAAATAAAACGTTAAATAACTTCAATTCGTCGTTATCGTGTTCAAAAAATCTTCATGACCCCATAGTGAGGTATTAAGGTTTCTTTAGGGAGCAGACCTCACAGCACCTATATTATCTCATCCAGTTAACGGTTCCCCGAAGATCCTACCGTATTCCAACATCCATAAGACTAAGATTAGAGCCGAGCTACTATTTAGAACCATTTGGCATAAATAGTTGATGTAACTGCACTTTGTATTGGCAACGTGCCAAGACATTGCTTAGGTATTTACTTGGTACATACGTATTATGTAACAGT
This sequence comes from Spodoptera frugiperda, assembly GCF_023101765.2. Classification (NCBI taxonomy): domain Eukaryota; kingdom Metazoa; phylum Arthropoda; class Insecta; order Lepidoptera; family Noctuidae; genus Spodoptera; species Spodoptera frugiperda. The sequence goes on along the minus strand of NC_064239.1, from coordinate 10,259,110 downwards.
AATATTTCGTTCTTGTTAGTTTTGCTTCGAAACTGGTGCAAGGTTTTTAATTACACGGAGATATTTAGTGTAAGAAATGGGTCGATTTGGTTTTCTAGTAGGGATAGTATTACTGAAATCTTAGTTTTAAAATCACAACCTTAGGTTGCTTTTCCACCAGAGATGTGCTATGTAACTATGCTGCGAGGGTGTAATTTACCTAAGCTGTGAAACTATGAGACCGTTTCCACTGATACTAAGTTATGTAGCGGTACGAATAAGATGTGCTATGAAGATACGGCGCTGCGAAGTAGCTGTGCGAATATACGATGTATTGAAAGTAGGGAAGCCATCCATAGCACACATCTTTCTATATAAAAAACATTAGTAGACTCCGTTTTCATCAGTACTAAGCTATGTGTACCAATGATTATGAATGGTGTACACCAAACGCATCCACGGTAACGTAGCACATCTCTGATGGAAAAGTACTCAAACCATCGAAGAATACGTATTGTTATACCTTTGCCGGCTTATCCCTTCTCGGAAAAAATATGTCTGTGGTATATTTATGATATTTTATTCACAATCAAGCATTGATTAACTTTCTCAGAAACACCATACGCCTCTCACATTAAATGATTGATTGATGTTACATGTTACATTATGTACAAATATCACATGAATCTTCCACCTACACCCAGAACGAGATACCTCGAATAAAGAACGCTGACATTTTTGAAATGCATACAGATATGAATTCCAATTCTTTCGGAATTAGTACGCCAGCGAAGGCAATATGTATGCAAACAATTTCAAATCGCATGGACTTATGAATATCTAGTACATGTATAGTACAATATTAAATATTTCAACGTAGAACGATCCTTATTCTGTTAATTTACATAAACGATTCGACGGAGTGTTGATTGTGTGTCGAAGGTAAGTGGGTTTTGATGTTAGGTACACTTAGAACCTTTTTATCGTCTTCAAGTGAGGTCCCTTTAAATTAATCGAAAGAGATTGTCTCATTATCTTTCGGACTGACCATTTTCAACTTGGTTGGAGTAGGCTCAGAAAACAAAACATGAATACATTAGTAGTACTTTAATTTTATATATGTGTTGTCCTTTGTGTTGTATGTATTTACATCACTACGTAGTATAAAACAATGTCGCTTTCTCTGTCCCTATGTCCCTTTGTTTTTTTTATAGATAGTGTGATTCAACAGTACATTCAGTAAGTTCATTAACATGTACCTTTTAATAATAATAAATAAATAAATAACATGAAGGTTTATATGTATAATACATGCATAATATATCACCACTGCACCCATGCGAAGCTGGGGCGGGTCACTAGTAAATAATAAATAAATAAAATGGATTAAATTAATCCCCTAACAGCTAATTATATTATGCTAAAGTCTGCCATTTAAAACAATACGATCTAGGTACAGTTTATAATATACATCTATATGTGTAGGATATTTACTGGAATTTCCTCCTTGAATTAAAATTAGACTACTACATAAAAGAAATCTAGTCTTAACATAATATTACTTGCAGAGTTTCCCTAGAGGATTCAATTCGCCTAACTTTGTCTAAGACCAAATCCAGTGTGGAAGTGTAAAAGCCTATTGTACTGCAACTTGGTAACTTAATATGTATGTTAATTTTATGTCACGTTAATAGCCCGTTACAGCCTATACATGAAACTTGTGAATTTCATATGCTAATACTATGTTGCCTATCGAACCTTCTCGTCTGTCCTGGTTCGATAGTTGAAGTTACCTTGGTATATTTAAAAACGCAATAATAATTGTAAACATTTTTATGAGATACTAGCGAGCTAACCCAGCTTCGCAAGGGTGCAATGGTGATATATTATGCATGAATTATACATATAAATCTTCCTCTTGAATCAGCTGAATTTACATATAACTATGACACTCTATGTATTAAAAAACCGTATCAAAATCCGTTGCGTAGTTTTAAAGATTTAAGCATACAAAGGGACATAGGGACAGAGAAAGCGACTTTGTTTTATACTATGTAGTGAAGCCGGTAAACAAGCTGATGGTAAGCAATCGGCGCCACTTATGTACACCCGAAACAACAAAGGCGTTACAAGTGCATTGCCGGTCTTTTTGGGTTCGGAATTTGAGTATTGTTGGCGATTCGTGAATTGGGGAGGCTTGGGAGGTGGGCAATTGAGCCTCCAGTAACCTCACTCACATAACGAAACACAAAGCAAGCGTGTATCGTTCGAGAACTGTTACAATATTGTTCAATTTAACCTAACTTATGTATAGGTAGTAGTAGTAGTAGTCTGTAGTTTCTGCCTAAGAGCATCTCTTAACAGCTTATTTCTTGAATGCTATTTGAATTTCTACGCCCAATAGCAAACGAAGTGCGAAACTGAATTCAAAAATTCAACGAAGTAAATCTTTAGTTGGACCGTATACATTACGTATTCGGTGGGCATGACTTATTCATAGTTTATGTGCCTCTGGGTGCGTAGCGAGCCATGGTCAGCATTCAGGTACCGTGAACCGCGATACACTAAAAGATCCGCGAACTTTTTCATAGCTGTATTTCACATTAGTTTAAAAAAATGTGTGCTTATTTAATAACACTATATTTATCTAGCATGTCAAAACTAATAGCCGGTGCCTTCAAATTTAATAACGAACTTTGTTCAAGCAAAAGTAATATCATTATCAACGTTACTTAAACAACACAATTAAACAGTCTCTTAATAAATCTTAACACAACACATAAGTCACAATAAAGGTAAAAATAGACCAATTAATTGTCGCGTCTGCTATCTGAAAACAAACACCTACAGAATTCTATTCTTCATTTTAGTACTAGTAGATCTAAGTCTGAGTAGGTGCTCCCATTTCTAAGAAGATAAAAGTTTTAACGCAATTAAGTTAACCCACGTGACTTACAGTTAACGTGCACTTTTAACAATATATAGATGTAGGTTTGTACGTACGTATTTAATTTAATACAGTGAGGCGAAGATGAACAAAGGAAATTCATTCTTATTATTGTGTATGATAAATCGAAAATCAATCTTGACTTATTCACTATAGAACGTGTACTAAGTAATCGACTAAAATATTGGCATAGTGCGGACTGGGCATAAAATATATTTCAATATAGCTAGGTTGTACAGACAGCCTGTCAGGAAATACTAACGCCTATAGCATAATATTAGATGTGATAAGAAGTCATAATATCATTAGAATTTAAAACGGGATATTTATCATGGTTATTAGTTTTTGTGAGTTTCCAATATTTAGGCACTGTTGCAAGCGCCATGATCACGGATGAACAAACACCAATAAAAAAAAGAAACCATAAGTTCCTTATGTGTTGTTTGTATTATATCAATATTGTTGTGTAATGTTTCTAAGATATCGCTCAGCTTAGCTCAGCTTGTACTACGTTCACAAACTAAATTCTCGATCACGCACCGCGTATGATTTAGTCACGGTAAAGTGTCTTACCGGGTGAAATGTTACTAAAGTTGACGACACACCAAGAATACTAAAGATCCATGTAAATGTTGTTCTTGATATTTATATCGGTAAGTTTGCGAGTTGGGTTCGGCATTTCGGCAGTAATCGTGTCGGGAATTAAGCCCGTAAATCATGTTCGAAGTTTTTTTTTTGTTCTGATAAATTACTCGTGTGTGAGAAGATTATATTTGATACGGGAATTAGAGGGTACAGTCAAGAGCTTTATGTAATCCGTATTTTATCGTTAGCTAGTGTATTTTGAAGCGTTAAATTTGAAATTTGTTAACTGTATCAAATTAATGTAAATGGTGTTTGAAATTACGATGGATTATTTCACAGGTCTATAAGTATAAACAGTTTTGTAACAATCTCGTATAAATTATAGAAGTTAGTAATTTATGTGAATTGGGCAAAAGTTTAGCTCGATGTAGGTAATTAATAAATTTTGAACGGTTTATCTTTCACATCAATAGATCGATATACCTCTACCTACGTATACTTATACAGTCTTTTCACACAGTTACAGACTTTGTACCGTTAGCCAAACTATTGAGTAACAAAATAAAAGATGGATTCACCACAGGCAAAGTAGCTATTATATGCTTTACAACGAACTCATGTCTGTCTCTCTGACTGTCTCAGTACTAAATCAATCTTTTATTTACTTACCTGCATACTACATAGCTTGACTGACTGTACCTATCACTAGAAATAACTTTCAAAACATCGAACCGAGTCTTAGTTTTTAGATAACAAAAATGAGATCTGAGGGCTTAGTACGAGTTTGCTTTACGTTGAACAAAAACAAAACGAGAGCGCGTTCGGCGTTCTGATTGGCTAGCGCGAATGAACTAACCAATCAGAGCGCCGAACGCGCTCTCGTTTCGATCTCGTTAAACGTAAAACAAAGTCGTACTAAGTCCTCTGCTCTATTTACCGAAGCTATATTGAAAACAGCTCCATAACATTAATCATACAGAACTTAATGCAGAACGTACATAAGATGAAGTTTTCAAATAAGGGGAATTTACAGGTCATCCGTATATTAAACTTCACGGTCTACTTGTTATTAGAAAGAACAAGTTTTATTAAAACGCACATATCACAGTTTATTCGAATTGCTGGAATATTAAAAGTCTGACTTGAGAAAAGATCTTGTTATTACAAGGGATGTAGAACAATAAACAATTTGTATGCCCGTTGATAAGCAGTTATTATTATTATATTGAATCACAGAAAACCGACGTGAAACAACGCTTGCGTTATGTGAGTGAGGTTACCGGAGGCCCAATTCCCCCCTTACCAATCTTCCCAATCCCCGATTCCCGAACAACAACCCTGAAATTCCTAACCCCCAAAAAGCCGGCAATGCAGTTATAACGCCTCTGTTGTTTCAAGTGTCCATGGGCGGCGGCGATTGCTTACCATAAGGTGATACAAAGAATTACAACAAAAATAAAAAAGAATTAAAACTTTTACAAAGCCTGTATGTCGAAATGTTTTGTAAATGCCTACATATGTTCCATCAAGGCTCTACGTTTTATATTCCCGAACAGGGGACGCCATAGTGTGAACTCATCCTCTTTTTTGTCACTTCTGTAGCTAGAAAACAAGTGCATTGCTAAATACCGGACACTAGCCTAAGGGTGCTTGTCCAACAGAGATGTGCTATGTAGTTATGTTACGAAGATGTAATAGCTAAGCTGTTAAACTATGTGACAGTTTTCACTGAAACTATTATACCAAGCTACGTAGCTGTGCAAAAAGATGTGCCATGAAGATGCGCTGCCATAAAGTAGCTGTGAAGAAAGTGTGCAGCTCGAGAATGCGATGTATCATTAGTAGGAAAACCACCCATAGCATAGATCCTAGCATAGCACGAATCTTTCCATATAAAAACATAGCTTAGCTGAGACCGTTTCCATCAGTGCTAAGCTATATGTACCAATGAATATGATTGGTGGAAGCCAAACGCATCCACAGCAACGTAGCACAGCACATCTCTGGTGGAAAAGCACTCTAAACTACGGGCGACTGTATAGAATTCCAAACTCGAAAATCTCAGTCCTTTGTTCGTTTCGACAATTGAATACGGGACCTCGGGCTAACTGTATTTACAAAGACGAACAAATCTGTATCACGTAGAACCATTTAAAGAGGTCAATAACCTCTTACCTCAAATATAATATCTAAAAATATTTATTTTACCCAAACATTGCGCAAAGCAGATTCGCACAGAGACTCACAATTACCTAATGTATTGTAAAAGCTGACTTTGGTATCGTAAATTTTCTATAGAAGTTACGTGCTTTGTATAGAATAAGAGGCACATAAAATATATTCTGATTTTCCGAGTTAACCTTAAATTATATCCTTGTAACGATTTGGTAGCATCTGGGTGAATGCATCGAGGGATTTGGGAGCGATATCCGTACGGCATGCAATAAAATGGATTGCGATTGCACTTCTCTACTTCTAATGTCCTGGTGTATTAGACAATGGACAGTTAAAGGAGTTTGGTATTGCAAAATGTATTTTATTTTTATAAGTAATAAAGTTTAAATTTTATTGTTATATCCTTCATATATTTTGATCAAACTGTCTTGAGATTTTTGTTTTTTTATCACCTGATGATAAGCAATTGGGAAAAATTCAGAAATCGGAGATTGGGAAGATTGCGAAGGGGATTAATTGGGCCTCCGGTAACCTCACTCGCATAACGAAACACAACGCTGTTGTTTCACGTCGATTTTCTGCGAGACCGTGATATCACTCCAGTCGAGCCGGCCCATTACCATTACGTAACAAGAAAATTATAAAAATGTTATCCAATGATTATTCAGCATCTGATTCAATATATTAAGGTGTTATCTCGTGTCTGGGTAATACATTTGCTAATGATTTCTCTAATAACCTAATCAGTCACATCTCTAGCATGCTAATGGCGGTCTGCAGCTTCTCTTGTATCTTAATAGGCTTTAGATTAAACTAATTTCGTTTCTAATATGCAACAATTATGGTATGCAATGTAATGGTAATTACAATATTAGCATAATTTAAGAGTATGAGATACAAGCCCTTCAGAAAAATGTTAAGGAGAATAAAATTTAAAACTTTAAAAAACAAATTGTTTCATTTAATTATTATGTTATCGGCTTTCTCACGTAACTGTTTGACGAGGAACTCGACTATTTCCAAGCAATGCTAGGCTATGCGAAGCTTATATTCATGCGCAACATTTCGCGACACACGGCGCGGCAGCGGATACCGATAACATAATAATTAATTTAGTATGTTTCACGAAAGTTATAATAAATTGTTGCAAATTCAGATAGATTATCCTTTTCTAATAAATTTACAAATTGATAAAATCATAACCTTCGTCCCAATATTTGAGTAATATCTTTTGTAGACAAAAGGTAGGTATAATAAATCCAATCGTCGCCTGAAAATCGACATCAAGAGGTTTCCAATTCAATCGTTTTAATAATATTTTCAAGAGCTAGTCTAGTTTCGTTTTGGTATTTGACAATATTGTAGACTCAACCTTAGACAGACCTATTTAAAGTTGACTGAACCTTGACCTTGACATCCATTCTCTTATCTTGTACGTTAGCATCAGCAGCACCTTTTTTTATAGAATATGGGGCAAACGAGAAGACGGGTCACCTGATAGTAAGCGATCAGCGCCGCCCATGTACACCTGCAACACCAGAGGAGTTACAGGTGCGTTGCCGGCCTTTTACGCCTTTTTTCATTCCACAGTTTTGCTGTGCAAAGCAGAAAGTTTTGGAAGATAAGCAGCGTTGTAGCCTGTCAAGCATCTATATGATGAGGATTGAAGTGCTGTCGTGTGGGTATCAGACCAGAAACAATTCCTCAAAGCACTCCCTATAGTATAAGCGACAGAAAGTGCACTTGATTAAGTACTCATAATAACATGCAGTTTTCTTTAGCTAATAAACTACTCTCATTCAAAACAGTAGTAACTCAAAAAGTTCACGAAAACAGAACTGCAGATTCTACATCACCATTCCTCTGGCAAGCAGACGGAAATTTTATTGAAGACGAAAGCTTATCATGGTAATAATTCAGCTAAGTACTGCCAACAGAGTGGCATCTTCCCACCATGTTTACATACACCAGTATTTATGTGCGGTAATTAAGAAACTTAGTAACACATATACTGCTAAGTTCCGACACAATTTGCTAAGTGAAAACGTATAGTGCGCGCGTAATGTTTCAGTCGAATAAGTGGTTTGTACCGTCTTCGGGAAGATTTAATTTTCTTGTTATGTCCGTGTATAGTGTATGTTTTTAGGAGAAAAGTAACAACTACAGAGGGTTTCAATACATTCTGATATAACAAAAAGAAGTTTGAAACATATTATGTTTCGTAGATTTTACAGAGTTGAACAATACAAAATTTTATGTTGGCGTGAAACGTAAATAAATTCAATGAACAGCATTGACAAAAATTTCTATAGCTATGGCTAGTGTTCATTTAGATACTTATTTGCTAAATTTACAATCCCACGCTCTAAACTGTACTTAAAGTGAAGTCAAAGTCAAATCACTTATTCCAATTAAACCATAAATAGGTACTTTTGAAGTGTCAACAAATAAAGAAATAAATAATAGTCTGTCCGTCTGTGAAGCTAGGTGCCAAATGGTAATACAGTGAGTTCTAACGCAGGTTTATCCTGATACAAAACATCCATACGTAAACGCTCTATACCTACGTAAGTAACAAAAATATAAAAAGAAAAAAATACAAAGACATTCTACCTTCCGTCCTCCCCTTATGAATTTAAGCAAAGGCCACCAGATAAAGTTCTCGAAACTCATGTTTCCATAATCAATCGTACGATAAAAATACATTTTTAAGGCTACGAATTTCAGATCAGCAAAAAAACATCCGCTAGGTTCAAAACAGGGTTTACGACATTGACAAAATTCGTAATTTTGTATGCATGAATATGTTAAACGAAACAAAGGAAATGTATATGAAAATCCAAAAACACACTACACCTCTGTGACGTATCAAAATTAGGATGGATGTGTTGTTTACACAGACCTCTACATGTGTTCATGAAATATGATAAGGTAAAATATGGTTGTGTTATAATTAGTACTTATTTTGTTATTTAGCCGCAAGCTGTGTACTGACGGTAGAGTAGAAACATTTACCCACACTCCTTCCTCCTCTCACATAAGTGTTGTAGGAACCTACTAAAACATAACACAATTGATAGGGTCTGGGCAGCAGCACTCTCTGATTAACGTGAACCTTTTAATTTGTGGTCTGCATCACGCTTGCGAAGCGCCATACTCCAGGACTGCCATGGGCTGTTAATAATGTGGTACCTACAAATCATTTTAACGACAATTTTATAAAATAAATAGGATACACATTTCTCCGCATTTACTATCAGATAGTAACACATTAAGCCCCTAATGAAATAAACGGACATTACGCCCATTTAAAACGGTTGACGATACATGCATGCTATTGTTAGAACAATTTCCGTACTATTGTACGATTTACATAATAAAATACATACTACACGTGCTAAAACTTTGCCTACCTCAGTCCGTTTCAAGTAACAACTCACCGAGTCAAGAGTAACTGAATAATTCAAAATTTATTCAGAACAGGGGCCAACTCTTAACGACTTCAGTTATCGCCTCACACAGTTTATAATACGATCATCACACGTGTTGCCAACCTTTTGCTCCTCCAATTGAGTTACTTTTGAACTCTAAAGTACCATTAAAATGTTTAAAATCCCTTTTTAAAGTGAGGTCAGGTTTAAAGTAGGCTCCTCCGGTACTTTATTATGTTTGTAAGCAGGTACACATTTCGGAGACCGTGTGTTCTGGGATATAATTATCCCGTCTTACTAATGGATACCTAGATAAATGTTTCCTAAATTTTCTATCAAGTACTGAACTAATTAAGATAGTATATAAGTAATCTACTATCTTAATAAATAATGTGTGTAAAAACATGAGATACATTTCATTTGGGAGAACTGGGTCATTATAAGATTAAAGTGCTAAGTTACTTTATTTTTTAAGAGTCTGCACAACTACTGTTTTGTTGGTCGGTTTTCCTGCTAAACACATATTTTTCATACTCGTATGTGTTGCTAATGTTTTTATTTTCCTTTAATTATTAAAAAATAGGGTTACTATTTAGATTACTCATCATGTTTTATATAAATACACGTTGTTCTAGTCAAACCACAGGGTGGGTCTACGTGTACTTTTGATGAGATTTTTTCCATGCAGTTTTAGATATATAATTATAAAGAAAAGTTTACTATGAAGATGTTACTGTTATTATAACATACCTATTTTGTAGCAAGGAAATTACTTGAATATCTCATCTCTTTATAATATGAGGGACAAGTAGGCGCGTGCCTCCGAGAAATTTATATTTCAAATCGTTTATTCATTTCTGGACGGTATCACGACACTTCTGAATGTCAAATAAATTATTAGGGTCCCAGCAATATCTTCATTGAGAGTAACAGACGAGAAATGGTAACCGAGATATTAAAAAATCTACGGGAAAAAGATCAGGAGCCGTCAAAATCGTACCTAACCTATTAAAAATGACATACTTTTTGACTGTAAGTAATGATATAAACCTTCCAATGTTATGTGTTGCTTTTCAGAAAGACAATAAAACAATGGTTTGATTAATTATCTATAATGGTCTAACTATTGTGATGCAAAAACTTTAGTTTACCGCTTTTTATGAATAATTGCGCGGACGTAGGAGCATAAAATTTTCTTACCACTTATAGTTTATGTGTAGGAAATTTCAGCCCAATCCGTCCAGTGGTTTGGACTGTGCGTTGATAGATCACTATGTCAGTCAGTCACCTTTGAGTTATATAATATATTTAGATCGAATAAATAAAGTATTTCTTTTTGTTTGCAAAATAAATGATAAATGTGGTTTTAGAACAACAACTTTCTCGTACAAAACAAAGAATTTAAAATACCACGCAATATTTAAATTGCTATGAATAAAGACTAGCGAATATTTTTATTTAGTGGTATTTCGTACTCGAAATATTTACCTGTATATAGATACCCTATTAAAACAGCAATCTATACCTACTCCACTAAAACACACACCGTAGAGTTATTTTAGAGAGTCCATTAAAAAATCCATAAACAGTTTGAAACGATCCTTCGGTGTTATATTCCATGTTAAGCTATTTTTTATTCGCGTCATTATAAAAGAGCTGTTTTAAAATTGATATTTCTGTGGATAATGGATTCTGAATTTATGCGTAGCAGAAGTCTTTGCCGCTGATATCATCACGGTTACATCCGTAATGGGGTGTGTTGGGGTAAATTAATGGCGTAGCCTGAGTTAATGTGTCCCCTATGCTCTCCCCTTGATGTATCCGTGTGCCCTGTAATGTATGGTGCATACGTATTTAGTTCCCGTACATTGTAATGGGGTGAATGCCCTGAAATGTTACAAACCTGTATAAAAGAAGGATGTTTTTGCCCAATCCGTCCACTGTTTAGTACTGTTTTTGATAAATATAATTCGTGGGTTGACCTGCTTGAGGTATCTAATCTATGTTGGTACATGTCATGTATAACAAAAGACACTTTATTATGTGTTACTCTTTTGTAATTTGGTAAATAAAATGATAAATGTGATTTTAGAACAACAACATTCTCATACAAAAGCAAGAATTTAAAATAGAACGCAATATTTAAATTGCTATGAATAAAGACTAGGGAATATTTTTATCTAGTGGTATTTCGTACTCGAAATATTTACCTGTATATAGATACCCTATTAAAACAGCGATCTATACCTACTCCACTAAAAACACACACCGTAGAGTTATTTTAGAGAATCCATTAAAAAATCCATAAACAGTTTGAAACGATCCTTCGGTGTTATATTCCATGTTAAGCTATTTTTTATTCGCGTCACATATAAAAGAGCTGTTTTAAAATTGATATTTCTGTGGATAATGGATTCTGAATTTATGCGTAGCAGAAGTCTTTGCCGCTGATATCATCACGGTTACATCCGTAATGGGGTGTGTTGGGGTAAATTAATGGCGTAGCCTGAGTTAATGTGTCCCCTATGCTCTCAGCTTGATGTATCCGTGCGCCCTGTAATGTATGGTGCATACGTATTTAGTTCCCGTACATTGTAATGGGGTGAATACCCTGAAATGTTGTAAATAGTATAAAAGAAGTACCGTATGTTTTTGGAATAAACTGTTTCGTACCTTTTATTGAATAAATATAATTCGTGTGTTGTTTTGCTTGTAGGTATCTAATCTATGTTGGTACATGTCATGTATAACAAAAGACACTTTATTATGTGTTTGGTAATTCTCTTTTGGTAATTTGGTAATCGCAATTGAGTACAACGATCCATGACCATGGTTACCAAAAAATACTAAAGTAATAACGTATCTAACGTTGCAATCGAACTGCATTTAGTAAAACTAATGAGGACTATCTTAGACAAAAACTTATCTAAGTGCTGGGTACTTTTCCACCAGAGATGTGCTACGGTACCTACGTTACTGGAAATGCGATTGGCTTCTACCAATCATATTCATTTGTAAAACGGACTCAGCTAATGTATGTTCTTTATATGGAAAGATGCGTGCTATCAATGGCTTCCCTACTATCGATACATCGCATACTTGAGCTACGCATCTTCCTCGCACACGTACTTTGCGGCGGCGCATCTTCATATCACAGCTTACTCGGTTACACAGTTACATAGCTTAGTATCGGTGAAAACAATCACATAGTTTTACATCACAGCTTAGCTATTACATCTTCGTAGCATACCTACATAGCTCATCTCTGGAGTAAAAGCACCCTAATTCTCGTAATGCAAAAAAAAATAAAACAAAAGCTAATATGTGTACCTATCAATATTTGTACAGTATTTCTGATTACCGAGATAAGGGATTTGTCGTAAGCCGCCATTGATTCGTTGGCTAAAGGTCACGAGCACAATAATCGGATTTATATGTCATCTAAAAAATGGCTAAGGCGGAAAATCACTTCACATAAAATCAATATGGAGTCGTATAATAAGGGTAGATGATTAATTTTTATTTCAATATCCGTGTTGTAGATTATTTTAAAATATTGGACACGTATTTTTTTATTTTTTTACGTAAACAAATACTTTTGAAAATATATTGATTTCAAATATCACATGACACTTTTAGGAACGTTTTATATGCAGAAATGACGTATTTGCTCCAACCCCTAAATTTTACCTAAGTATTGTTATCTTATACGACAAAATGAAAAAAAAAGTGTCTAATATGTTTTAAATTGCCTAACTGATGAACTAAACAGGTTATTAAATTTCAAACCCCATCATCATCCCTATAAGCCGGTTGGTAAAAAAAATAAGGTAAAATTAATGCTACTATTTTTGCTGTCGATGTGTAATCATTCTTATCTATTTTATATGACATTCAAATAAGTAAACATATCAATCCATAGGTACTTAAAATAGTTGATTACTTTTCTGAATAAGACCGTCATTCATCATTGACTATTATACAAAATGGATGTTGAAATATAACGGACCCAAGCTTTATCGAAGTGCACACGAGTATACCTACTTTCATGCATTCAAGAAAAAAATATTGAAAAGCTATTGACGTGAGGACCCTACTCATCGACGTAAGTGAAAACCCTTCGGTTACATTAAATATGGGTGACTGATTGCAGTGTTGCAGGTGCCATAAAAAGGTTTTTAATGGAAAGCGATCGTGAATTTTTTTTATTTCCATAAACTTATAAAAAGGACCGAAATATTATTTTTTTTTTTAGAAGAAAAGTATAATTTTACTTTGTGAGACTATTTTGTTAATTGTTTGATAAGGAACTCGACTAGTTTTATGCCATGCTAGAGGTTCTTATTCATGAGCAGCATTCTGCGGAAAACTATAATAAAACTACTATGAGAGTTGCTTAGGTCTTTTCAAATAAGTGTACCAAAGTAGACGACACTGACATTTGAGAATTTACTACAAAAAAAAAACACGACATAATGTTTACACAGATTTTGAAATAACATTTAAAAAAAGAATTGAACACAACTCAATCAAGAGATAAAAACAGATAAGCTGAAAAAATATCGTTAAAAAAATAAAAAGAAACCTTCCTTTACTTTGGACTTACAGGATGATTCGAAGTAAAAACTCTTTTATCAACGCTTCAGTAATATTATTACGGGAGGTAGGTATTAGACTAACAGGTTCGTACCTAGTACGTAGAAGATGAAAGGAATTTTATGATTCCTTTCTGAACAGACGATTACGAGATATTCTCATGAATATTGCAAATATAACTATCGTTAGAATACCGAATATCGAAAGCGTTGCGTTGTTCTTGCGCGTTTCAGTTCACAAGGAATGTTGAGTTTAGTTTGCCATTTGTAGAACTAGTAGTTCGCTATTTTAGTTGTTTGTTTGTTTAAATTGGCTTTTACTATTGGTCAGCAATGTTACTCGGAATTAGGAAGAAAGGCTATTTAGTACTTGGGATAAAATTTAACAAGTAAATCATGAAAACCACGGACTATGGTGCATAGAAATAATTCATAAATCTTTTTCTAAATAACGGGAACCGCCTTCTCTTTTCTTTCAGTCTTTTAGTCAGGTAATATCCCTAAAACCTTTTCCTAAGTCTGAAAAATACTATGCTGAAAACCGCATCAAAATTGGTTCAGCTAAACGCGAGATAATCGCGCACAAACATACATACATACATATACATACAGGTCAAACTGAGAATTTCCTTTTTAAAGTCGATTAATAATCATGTACAAATAACTCATAAACATAGTTTATATTCAATTTCAATAAAGAATTAAAAAGAAAATAACGATAACTCAGCTTTCAAACGAATCTTTCTTAGACTTGGATTTAAAAAACTTATCTATTTTATTTATTTATCCTTTAAACTCCAAAAACCCGTCTCTAAAGGAGCGGTTCCATCTTGATTTCGAAGAAAATGGAGATAGCAGTCGGATAACATTATTTGAAGCTGTTAGGAGTGGCGTTCTGTGCTTTATTGTGATTTTAATTTGATTTAGTGGTGCTCAGTTTGAATGAGTGCCGCATTAAAAGCAAATGTTGCTTCTTCTTCATTTGTTGAATATTTGCCCCGTTTTATTTTTATTTCCAGCGAAGTTTTGAATAAAGAATTTTCGCTGTGATTCTGTGATTCTCGTGTTGACGGTCTTTGATCTTGATTTTTTAAATGTAAATATTTTGGTTGTTTGCTTGCTTTTTTTAAGGGGGGAAATCATCCAATGTCTTCTCTCGCCTTGGGCGAGACGAGAGGGAGTGTCAGACTCTTACTGACTAAAAACCAACCCGTTTCTACCTCTGCTTTTCCGGATTCCCGGTAAACCCGCCAGGTAGTCCGCGGCTCCGGTTGTTTGCTTACTTAGGTCACATTTTTGTTGATATTCAAAAATATTACATGTTCTTATGACATTAGAGTATAATTTAAATCCTCCATTTCTACGTACCGTAATTACCAAGTCTCTCTCTATGTACGTAATATTCGTATTTAACAGCAAATGTTCTTATAGTTTTACAATGTCAGATAAGACTTTGCAGACGTTAAAATAGAGAATAGTGATTTGATCTTCGCAGAATTTGTATCGTTTCATGTACAATACATTCCCATTTATATTATTAGTTCTTAGTAATGTCTCGTGGGGCAAAGGTATTACGATCCTTTGATATGTCAAAGTCAATGGAGATATTCATTTGTTTTTTTTTTGTATGTATGTATGTAAGTAGTAGACAATTTATTTTGTAGTTGGACTCTATGTAGTGGACAATAAGGTTATTTATTGTAATTAATTACTACAAGTAATCTTTTATTTAGAAATAATAAGTATAACCGACCGCGAAGAGGACTGACCGACAGACAGACGTTATTAATGTTATTATATTAGCTTTGACCTTTAAAAGTACCTACCTTACTTAAATTTAGATTTTGACTTTGAATAACATTGAACGAACACTTATAAAAAGGTTTTATTAAATCATCGTGCTTTAAATATATTTAAAGAATCATCACCAAACACATAAGAAGCTTACAATATAAATATTTAAACAAATAAGCGTTTTATTCCTAGCGCTATAATGTCCAGAATCACTTTACAATGTGGCATACAAAGCGGTGTATTAAGGCCGGAGTCACATCTAGACAGTGTGGCAGTAGTCACGTTGGGCCACTTCGTAAAGGAAGGAAGCAATCTCGAGCAGACTTCTTGTTGACTTCTTTGTCGATCTGTGGCTTGTTAGGCGTTGGGAAATCGTGACCGCTAGACTTTATTACAAGACTCGTTCTACAAGAAGCTATTTTCGGAATTATGTGGAACAGGACTTTTAGGGATTGATTTCTTTGCTCCTTAGTCAATTGTTGTAAAGATGTTGGAATCATGTCATATTAATATTGGTTTAGAAGAAGACGTTAAACTGTTATTTTTAGTACCTAAATAAAGTTTTGAATATAACGTCCTAAAATCGCTCTGTAATATGTAAAAGTATACTATTACATTAATACATGCAATAAATGAATAAAAAAATATATAGACGCTAAAATTGTAATAAAAATGCAAGTCACATATTATTAAGTATAATCTAGATTTTAAATATACCCAAGTTAGACATGAGTTACGGTACCTATCTACTTCAATCTACATTTTGTTAAGATAAACTGCAGTAGTACCTACCGTAGTGTTACAAATTATTTGAAATGAGAAACTAAGAATCTACACGAAAACTACAAACAAAAGAAGACAAAACTTCATGTATGCCAAAAACTCCGAACACTACGCAGCGTCTTAAAAATCCATTTTGCAGCAAAACTTTTAGAGTGGTGTTACACTTGTTAATTTTCTTATACCAACTAGAAGATTACAAGCGGTTACTTCTCAGACTTTGTTCTTTATAATCCAGTCTTCTCCACTTTGTTCATAATTATGCGAAGCGCCCCCTAACTGAATTAGTAAGAAGCGACATCGTCTTTGATTTAAATTTGCACAGAATTTTCCGAGAGCTAACTTTGTGACAGATTGTAGCTGCAAGCGTGAAGTACAGATGCTTACCGGTAACGACTGGATATGACTGTAGTTTATGAGGACAACTTTGTTACTTTCTTCTAGCATCAGATACTGTTGAACTAGCTCCGTCAGTTATACTATAAGTACAATGTACTAACTGCAGATGATACATTTTCGATTTAAAATGGAGTTGTGAAATTTTTATTAAGACAAGTTTTAGCTGTTATCTACGTTTCGTTGCTTTGTCTAAGTGAGCAACTAAAATGACCTACTGATATGCCTTGTTTGTACTACGCTACCATTTTAGTCCAGAAGCAAGTATTTAGTAGCTCTCTCTCGCTTCGATTTTGGAACAGAAGCGAGAGAGAGCTACTATGTACTCGCTACTGGACTAAAATACT
The DNA here is from genome assembly GCF_023101765.2 of Spodoptera frugiperda. Taxonomy (NCBI): domain Eukaryota; kingdom Metazoa; phylum Arthropoda; class Insecta; order Lepidoptera; family Noctuidae; genus Spodoptera; species Spodoptera frugiperda. The sequence continues at coordinate 10,242,081 of NC_064239.1, read as the reverse complement.
AGCATAGTGCGAACAAGGCATTAGTTGTAGTGGTAGATAAAATTCGCCATTTAGAACATTTTTTCTGCCTGTCTGCCCATCGCTAACATCACAATGACCTGATCTTTTTGTAAATGCTAGTATAAAACATAATTCAAAGTAAGTACTAAGAAAACTAATCCTATAAACGCTACAATAACATAAAGCACAAAACTTCCATTCAATGATTTATTACACTAACAAGTTTTATCTCAAGTGATAAAAAGGTGTAAGACTGCGTGTGATATAACATCAATCGTATCCCGAACAATCACAATAAAGTCATGGAACTAACACTTATTTGTTCATAACAATTGGTTAACTTTCAGAAATATCATTGGATATCCAATCACACGTTTAATGGCATAACTTTATATTTGGACCAAAGTTCCCCCTTTGTTATATTCGGAAGATTATTTAGACAACGAAATTTAACGCAATCAAAAGTTTGTGTTAGACAAAAGGAAGGATTTAGTGGTCCTTTATTAAAGACTGGCAGTGGTCCTTGACTTGGCAATTACCAAATCTGATTTATGTCTAGCAAGGCACAAGCAAAAGTTTGTTGATTTCTTTTGTAGTTAATCAGTGGCACGATTTGTAATTTATTACATGCATCTGTTACCTAATGTGAATGATATTGATGCTTGCGTTGTGTTTCGTTGTGTGAGGTTACCGGAGGCCCAATTACCAATCTTCCCAATCCCCGATTCCTCAACAACCCTTAAATTCCTAGCCCCCAAAAGGCCGCAACGCACTTGTAACGCCTCTGGTGTTCTGGGTGTCCGTGGGCGGCGGCGATTGCTTACCATCCGTCTGTTCGTTTACCGGTTAATACAATAAAAAAAAATAGAAAATAAACTATTTTTTATATTGTTGACTTAATATGATTTTTTGTAACTATATAATTCGAATGATGCCTATCTTATAACAAAAGTTATGATATCAATAACTCCGATAATCCAATGAACCCACGACACGAAGCACAACAACTAATCGTTCAGCCACTGCGCTAACTACGACGTTGATATATGACCACGTATAGAGTCGTTGTTTACCGTAGCTCTGAACTGTTTGTTATGGAAATCTATGGTGGCGCCTGCACCATTACCCTAGGTCTTACTCTATATATGTTACAAAACATTGTAATATTTTCAGTTTGTTGAAAGGAAGAACTATGAAATATGATGAAACTTATACAGACTTCTATACTAGTTTAAGACACAAATGTATTATGAGATTTTTGTCCTAATTTGTAGATTTACATACAGGAAATAGACAAGGATTTATTGATTGTATTGTATAGTCAAGCTGAAAAGGATGGTAGGTACTGTATATGTATATTTGTTTTTATTTTACATGTTTTGTACCCAAACAAGACTAGAAATACGTAACTGTTTGATAAGGAACTCGACTAGTTTCGAGTATGAGTAAGCCGATAAGGTAATAATTATTAATTTAGTATGTCTCACGAAAGTTGTAACAAAATTGTACAAAAAAAAAGTATTTTTGTAATAATGTGAGAAAAAAAGTAAACACACTTCTCTGATACTTAGTATTAATCCAGATTTGTTTACTGCGGGATTATGGAAGAAACTAAACGGAACATCTATCAAAAGTTGTCAGTTTATACATCTTTGGTGTACCTGTGTCGGCAGTCATTTCATCTTCGTGTCGGGCGGGTTGTGTGGGCGTTTCGTATTGCTGTCGAAAATCCGGAGAGGCGTAAATATTAAAACCTTATCAATCATTTTACATATACTCCGAGTGTTCGGGAACTGGAAAACCTACGTCATTGCTTCCATGTACTATACATACGTAGTTGTATTATGTACATACTGTAAAGAAAGTACTCGATACTTCCTATAATTAACTACTTTAATAGTTTATACCAAATTAGTTTTTAGCAGCGTGGGAGTACAGAAATTTGATGAAAATTCCTTCACAGATCACGCCGAAAATATTAATTATATTTGCCTGTAATTAAGTATTTTAATCCACTATCTTTAGCTAGTTATACCATACTATTAAAAGTGTACAGAGCGGATATTAATGGGACCGTCGGTAGAGGGCGCCCTAGACCCTAAAATGATGAGCATGAATGAATAGACTGACGACAGTTGATGAAGTGAAAGAGATATGTATGATTCGTAGCAATTGGCGATCTCTCATAGTCTCTGCCTAACTCCATGGAAGACAGGCGTGAGGTTATACATGTAGGTTAATGATGTACTATTCAAATTCTAAGCAACAAGATATGGTTAAAGTAATTTCGCAACATTAAACTATCGTTACTAAGTTACCACCTTACCATTGAGGGAATTTAATCCTCTTTACTCCCATAAATCTCTACATTGAAATTTGCGATCCCTACTAAAGTATCATAACCATGTTTATAAGACTTAGTCTTGATAAGATTTCCATCATACTAAAGACTATTCATTTTCAATGCACTTTCATAGCTATAATTTACCCCATCCACCTGCAGTTTCAGTAAGTCCAAGTTTCAATTGAATAAGCAAATTCAATATAAACTGAGGTCGCTAATTTAAATTCACTCACTTCATCGCAATCTAACAAAGTTAATGTTGTCAGTACTAGAATAATCGTTTTAGTTTACTCGATTTTTTCGTTACATTTTTTTTGCGTATTGATTGTGGATATGCACTATTGTTGAGATATAAATATTGTACTTTTCTAACTACATTCTTGACTAATTTGACGTTCTAGTCAAACGTTGATTTACATTGACGTAAATACATAAAAATGTGCCCTTAACAGACGAGCACACATGAAAATACTGATGACTATTGATAAAGCGAAAAGGGTATGTTAGATTCGTAGCAATTGGTTTTCCATCGTCTGCCTACCCCTATGGGAAACATACATAAACTAGATATTATTTAACTTACAAAGTTTTTAGATAAACCATTGCCATTCAACGTCGCAATACTGCTAGTCTTTTGGGCTCTCCACCTTACGACACCAATGAGAATATTTTTTATTTTATATTATTATGACAATTTAATGTTGTAAGTATTTTAGTTTTTACTTACAAAGAAAACAAACAAACAAAAGAAAAAACATAACATGTATCTCACGTACATAGCATACAGAGCATAAAACTCTCAAGAACTATTAAATTAAAGTCGAATTTAGTATTTCTCGTGAACAATGAACAATGAAGCTTTTTCTAATTACCTCTTACTAACGAGTGGGTTGTTAAAACATGTAGATAATGCTTCATCACTTGTTTTATTACACCACTCATTAATTTTTATTTGCTTTAGACGATCTCATTTCATTCTCTAATTAATTTCATTCTTCATTTGTGTTTAAATGTATGAAAGACTACAATTTGAGTATACTTTTCACTAGCATACATACATAGCCTGTCTTCCATGGGGGTAGGTAGAGATAATGGAACGCCAATTGCTACGAAACTTACATACCTCTTTCGCTTCATCAACAGTATTTGCATGCGTTCTAGTCGGTTAAGTGTACTTTTCTATAGTAACTGAAAAATTATAAAAATACTGTTCTTTTTGTCCTATTTTTGTTTATTTTATTTTCACTAATTGTACATTTTAAGAAGAAAATTTTAATCTCAAATCGAAATAGCTATTGACATGACACATTCGGAAACCAGTGTATATATGTACTTGTACAAAATCCGTAAATTAGTAAAGTACTATGTAATGTAATAAATACTGTTACTATAACTTTAAGTCTACCAATTTGATAAAGTAATCTTGTCAAAAGCCGTTACAGCTAAGGTTGCTCACATTAAGTTAGGTTCAAGTTAGTTTTCATATCAGATCAAAGATTGACGTTTCGCTTAGAATATCTTGTTCATTTAATACAAAAGACTGAGTAATTTAAGACAATTACAACAACATCTTAACAACGAAAGATTATTGTGAAGTTTATCATAAAATTATATTATCTACGTACAAAACATGAACTGTAATAAAACAAAGCAATTTGCTCGAATATCTTTATTCCTTTCGTGCTTGTATTAATTAAGCAATCAACTAGATATTGTACTTAGTTCGTTTTCAATTATTTTGGTAATTATTAAGCTTGTTATGATATTTTTTTAATAGATAGATAGGTTTAGGTGCAATACTAATTACACATTTAGCTATGAAAACGATCAGGTATCTTAATAATAAAAATACGCATAAGGTGTATACCCAACAGCCGCAACCACCACCTTAGAAGGCTGGCGTTGATGGGATGGATCAAGGGCCTGTGCAGAAGGCAGTGCTCTTCGAAACGGCACGTATTGTGAGAAGGTTTCTGTCTCTCGAGCTTTAACCACCGGCAGCTTGGACCAAGCTCCCGCTACCGGTCGGTTCCTATTTTTATTTGTTTATTTTTAGCCGTAGTCTAAGTAGTATTAATAATTGTAACTTTAAATAAATATTATGGAGAAAAAACGCATAAGATAACTGAAAATCTAATCGCAATTCAATGTACCACTTCCATAAAATCAACAAGTCAGCGGCAATAGGCTAATATCATTATATTCTTATTACAACGCGACCTTTTCCTCCTCAATTATTGTCACTCTCGTTTTCATCAAATTTCCCGCAAAATTACAAACGGTGTTTTCCCTAAATAGGTCAGAACCAAGCCACGTGGAACAGTAGCAGAGATCTTTTATCTAACTCGTTACTCGTGAACGTGCACTAGAGCTGCAGAGGTAACGAGTCCCGGTAAATCTTTCCTCTTTACCAGTAAATACACTGGTTTACACTTAGTTTATTTTCCTATGGTTTCCGTGATATATCAAGAAACAGTTTTATGGAGTGTTCCTCGAAGGTAAGAGGTATACACGCTTTAAGTAATGTAGTTGGTGCCATGCAATAGATTTCGAGCTTATCTCCATATACTATGCACATACTAGATTCTATTTTTATATGGAGGATTTGTAGAATATGTTCTTAGATGTTTATGTAAACATACGCCTTTCTGTAGCAATAGATTTGTCTGATGATTTATGTAGTTTTTACCCGGGAATCTACTATTGGTCTTTTCCTAACTGTGGTAGACACAGAAACCCTTTTTTTAACGTAGTAATAATAAGAATAAAGTTAATATTTTTCAACGCAGAAGCCCTTGTAATTTTTCACCAAAAAGTTGCGGTTGTAACGTAAACCTAATTATTTGCCTCTTTTTTATATAAAATAAAAACGGTCCGTGCCCAAACTCCCCAACAATCTGTACCTAACTTAAGTTCTGATGTTTCCCTCAATAGAACTTTTAAAGTAAGATGTAACAGCAAAAACCATTCAACATTTTCACAAAACAAGACTCGTCAAAAATAGTATCCTTCCCGTTTCAGGGTGTCCGGACAAAAACTCATTAAAAACTTTGCTAAAAAACAACGACTACTGAATTGGCGACTGGCCAAATTAAATGTTGATAAAAAAATTAAGCCCCTATTTGCCCCATGCAATTATACAGATGATAAGATTAGGCCCGTTTTAGACGACACCAAAGCTCATTTGCATGAATTAGTTTGAGTCGACATGACAAAAAAGTAGCAAAGCCACGACAGACGTGACGGGGAAACGAATTGCGAATCACGACGCTTGCAACGTTAATTAAAAATGCTTTATGATTTTAAATAAAGTCGTGGAAGGGTATCTTTGTAATTGTTTGATTGAGATTTCAAAGTTTTGGAGAGTTGTTTATCCTGATGGTTGAGTTGATAATACAATTTTAATTGTGTTTGCTTTGTAACGATTTGTAATTAATAACGCTTTAATGGTAACATTTTCTTTTAAATGTTAGCATTAAAGCTTTCGGGGATTAAAGGCGTGACGTTATTATAATAAAAAAATCTTTTAAATCGACCATGAATCTGGGAAGAAACGATTCAGAAATATTGCTATCAGTAATAGTGAACGGATATCGATAAATTCTTGAAAACTACTGCTGCGATTGTGATGGGGACAGAGCTATCGACCAGTCTATTTTTACAGATTCTGCAGAGATAGGTCTAGACTGACTCGAATTGGACAAGTATATATGTAAGTGTGAAAGCCATTTCATAGTGTCGAAGATATTTATTATTCTTTATTGTAATTGCTACTTCAAATAGTATATTCTTGTTTGCGACAAATAGCGATATACATAGATATCTGGCTGAATTCATTTAGAGCTTGTCTTTTTAGAACAAAGACGTGTTTGTATTGTATGATTTTTGTCGATAATATAAACGTAGAAAAATAGTTTATTGTATTGCTTTAATTATTTACTGATGGATGACATTCGAAGAAAGACTTCGAAAAACTTCCGAATTTAAAATTAACTTTTACTTTTTGCTACATCAAGAACAAAATTCCTACACACCTAGTACCTAAACATTTGTAGCGACAATATATTCTTTTAAAGAGCTACAGTGCGACGTGAGTTGTTCGCGTCGTTATAATAAAACATCTCATTTGTCATGAGTTGCAATTTCTCACGAATATGAATTTCTCATGATACAACGTTTTCTTTGCGACTCGTTGCTGTAATTCTGGAAATTTCTTTCGCAAGACTCGACTAAGTTATCCACGAAACTATTTTGTACGTTGAGTACTTTTTAAATTTAAGTTATGAAACTCAAGTATTACATGTGTTCAAGTAACTTTAAGTTAGTGTAGCAGTAGCAGAGCTTTATTCATTGTGTCTATCGTATCTAGGTTTCAATTTGATTACTGAGGTACTATGTTTATTGCGTACAATGGTGGTCACATGCGCCTGACCACCACTGAGTTACTTGCACCTGATGAGATTCACTCTCTAGCCCCGCCCCATGACCTTGAATTGACGAATGAAGCGGGATGATGGACGGTGTCAGCTCTGGCGCAGATAGTTGAACAATACCAAATGCACCACCAACTAAATGAAAGCTATTGCTTTTCACGCAAAACGTGCGATTAGTATTAGATGAGACATTTATGGGGCTTGGCCTAATGGTTTTGCCATATTGGCAATGAATAATCACATTAATATAGCAATATAAATAAATCACCTAAATAATGTAATAAACACACCAAAAACTTCTAAAAGCAATTAATATTAGACTATACACTCTCCGAATAAAGTGTAATTTATAAAATCTTACTTTACCTATTTATTTTAAAGTACACAATATCTTTCAAGCGAAAATAAATGAGAATCAACAACTCGCAGTCTTTTGTTAGTTTTAGGATAAGGGAGGTATTTTCAATTTAAGTAGGTATTTAGTTAAAACGAGGCTGAGAAAATCCTTCAGCTATGTTGGGTAAAAATACCTAAAAGCCTACTTAGTGTAGAGATAAACGAAGGTTTTTAAATAATGTTTGTTGATAAAAAGTGCTAAGTACTGAACTGTGCTGTTATACAGATGGAAAATGGGCTAAATGGGTTTAAGAAATCCGTACTGAAAGCACCCACTTAATTTATTTTTGTTTTTGATTCAAGAATTAGGTAACTGTATATACCACAGAATACAGAAACTGTTAACCTTACTTACTCTGTGGACAATCAAAGGGGTTACCGGGGTTGGCGTCGGGTCAAAGCAGGAGTTCGCTTTGACCCGACGTCCCTTTCGCCTCACATATAGCGGGAGAAGTCATTAAGTGATTTTCCATATGAACTCATAAAGGAACAAATGCAGTAAAGTTAATGTTATTTAATTTACCGAAAATTTAAAACAATACTCCTAAATCCTATAAATTCAAGTTGAACTGACGATGCAATTCGATGTCTTTTATTTCATTTTCAATCGAGAAATCTCGATAGCTCAGTCTCAGTCTTAATAAAACAAAGCCGCAAATAATACGACTTGCTTGTATGACTGTCGACTGCGAACGGTGTAATGAAACGGAATTTTCTGTCGTTTCGCTCTTGGCAAAGCGGTCGTGTCACATTGAGGCGGCCGTATTTGTATTGGAGGTAGATGCTGCTTTCCTCACGATCTCCTTTCCTTTCTTCACAGGGATTTGACTTGATCAGTCCAGCGCATAGGTGATCTGCCTCATGATCTGGTTCCCTCTACTTTCCCTTGCACGACTAGCCGCTCTATGGAGTTGTTATCACGGCTGGAGACATGGCCAAAGTACTGCACTGAACTAACGTACTCTTTATATACGGTACCAATGTTTATTCATTCTTAACAGAATACTGCTATATGTAAGATGTAATGACAATAAATTCTCCTTTACCATTAGTCTGTCTGGAAAAACATAGTCATTATTAGCACATTTTCATTAAATTTATTTTAAAAGTCCGCATTGTAACCGTCGTCCTTGACGTAGAAATACTCCATAACACTAGTTTTTGTAGCAGAGTCTAGTTAATATTTACCGAGTTAATAAATTCAGGTTTAATTAGTGTATCTAGCAAACTTATTTCCCCCTAAATTATCTAGTGTAAGACAAACGAGGTTTAAGGGCCTTATGCGAGTAATTTGTGAACCAACGGCAAGTCCAAATAAAATATGCGTAGCCTTAATGAAAATTGTCTACATTATTAACCTAGGAAGGTACTTCTTAACAACCCTTCTGGCCTAAACGTTTCTGTTGTTAAGTGCGGGTTTGAATCGTAACATACGACTCAAGTACGTTTGTGTAATTTCGGAATGTAATGTGAACTTTATGCCCCCATTAAATTGTGCTGATAACGCCTAATGTGGAGGTGTCCCATTTCGAGGACACGTTCGCACAAAAAATACCTCATATCTCTCTAGAGTAACCAGAATGATATTTATAACAAAAGGTCGAATTGTAACAATTATTTTTTATCTGCCCGATTAGCTGGTCGTCTGTGAAAATGTTTTTTTTAACTTCAATGAATGGGTTTTAAAACGTTTCGAATGGTTGACGTTTCCAATAAAATGTAATGGATAAATGTGGATAAACGTTTTCAAGCGGTGAGGGTAAATAAAATGGAGTCGGTGCTTGTTATTCCTGTAACCGTTTCAATACAGTTTACAAGTTGTCGCTTATTTGCTTAAATAGTTAAATCAGCTGCATAATGTTGAACGTAAACAAGTATTTTACACGATTTTACTTTATTTACGTGATATTGTCAGGTTAATGAACCATTGAATTACGTTTTCCAGATTTTCTTCGTTCAGTAAATATATTCAGTAAACTATATACATATTTCGTGTTGATAGGCATCGTTAAGAAAACAGATTTCTTTTTAATATTTCACACATTCGGGCATTGCACCTACTCTGTAATTCATTCGTATACTATTTAAAGTTATGCAAAAAAAATCAAATATCAAGTCATACTTATATTCAGATTAGGTAGAGGAGATTTCCATAAAAATATTCCTAGCATTAAATCAACACATCCCTCACCGGCGTGCGTGCTTGTAAATAAATTAATAAACACTGGCTTTACTCAACCTCTCCGTAAACAACTACTCAACTTTATTTTTTCTGCTTCAACTGAACAACGAACGCGACTAGAATCGTAATCAAACGTTAATAAATTATTTTGTTTTTGTTTTCACAACATTTCTTAGTACGATTTAATTTTGCACTTTGCCCGGGGCTGTAAATCAAGTGTCCAACTTTTTGGTTTTTGGAAAGCGCCAACCAAAGCTGAATTGTTTTCAATTCGAAATCTATACATATAATAAAATCGTAGAAAAGTGCTGTCTGTACATTGAAAATAAAAATAAAAAAAATAGCAGGGGTTATTGTTATGTCGATGACGAACCCAAAAATGTAATTAACTTTTTTTTTGTCTGTTTGTCTGTTTGTCTGTTTGTCTGTTCGTCTGTGCGCGCTAATCTCAGAAACGGCTGATCCGAGTTGGATGCGGTTTTCACGAATATATTGTGGGATGCTTAAATTTACATTTAGTGTTTGTTTCATGTCAATCGGTTCATAAATAAAAAAGTTATGTCAAATTAAAGAATCACGTCGAACATTCTATGCTTATACCATTAATCTCCGCAACTATTTGACGGATTTGGTTGAAATTTGGTACAGATATAGTTTAGAACCTTAGAAAGGACATAGATATATTTTTATTTCAAAAATCAAAAAATAAAAATAAGAAATAAATTATTTATAAATAATTCTATGTCGATCGTTGCACGACTTCGGTTCATGTTATTGTTTTAATTTATCGAAAAAAAGTAAATAAATAGTAAAAAGGTATGAAAAAAATAATATCAATATAATAAAACATTTAGTACAAAGAAAATGCTCTAACGGAGTATAGATAATTCTATGTCGATCGTTACACGACTTCGGTTCATGTTATTGTTTTAATTCATCGAAAAAAAGTAAATAAATAGTAAAAAGGTATGAAAAAAATAATATCAATATAATTAAACTTTTAGTACAAAGAAAATGCCCGAACGGAGTATAAATAAATAATCCAAGTTGTCTTTATCCTCGATAGATGGCGTTGAGATCGCGCTATGGTTTCGTTACATTCATTTGGTTGGGTATCGGCCGAGCGCTTCGGTACTATCGTAGAAAAAGTGTATTATCAGTCGTATGATTATTTGTCTGTAGTGGTCCTGCTGTTTCGTATATTCTAAATTGGTTTCGTTGTATTTGTCAATTAATAAGTTTATTTGTTGGGTTTTCCTGGTTTTTTGGTTAAACTATTTAACGTAGGTTTAGTTTGATATCGATTATTAGTAGTTACTGTAGTTAGTTTTTTTAATAAAATTGTAAGTCTAATTTATAAATTAATTAGATTAGATTTAAGTCGTTTCTTTTAAATTATAGTTTAAGCTTGGTTATTAATTATTATAGCATAGAGGATAGGTTGTAATATAGTTTCTTTTTTAATTGTTATAAATTCGTAATTCGTAGCATTCTTTAGTTTTAAGTTAGTTTAAGTCCGTTTTTAAACTATTTTTTCAATGCCCTAAGTGAGTATACATCTATTAAATTCAAACGCAGAGCTCATTATGTTGATTTTTGAAGAGTTCCCTGGAATATCTTCCACATCTCATTTTTGAAGAGATCCCGCGAGTTCGGGAACTAGGTGGTTAAAACCAAAAATTTGCCGGAAGTCACTATTCCACGCGAACGAAGTCGCGGGCAAAAGCTATAGTATAATAAATTGTTGGACCTTTGGTCTTTTCGCTGAGAATATGGAAGAACGTGGAACCAAGTTAGCTGGGGAAGATAAATGGAAGTAGCCTCGTTGAGGAATGCGAGTGATATAAGCCCGGGATTCCAATAATAGGGAGCATCTTGTGAAGGAAGCATGATCATGTCTTCTCTGACTACTTGATTTTCTAGGTAACTGAGCTAGCTCTTTATGTAAGACTGGTTTGAATTTGAGGAAATTTATTTTATCTTTTAGTAGGTACTACTTCTGTAATATTTTTTATTCAGGTTATAGTGAGACAAAGTAAAATCTAAGGTGAAATATCTTCGTGTATGTTAAGATAATCTTTAGATTCAGTTGTACTTCATCCGAATTTCTATCACACACAGAATTTCTGTCACCTACAGGGCAGAAGCTTTTATTTCTATAAATTAATAAATATTTTTTTTATAATTTACAAAATGTACTTGAAAACGGCCTTGATCAGAAATATGACCCGGATACGAAAGAGGGCGCGGGCCCTGACAGATTGCTAAGATTAATTGACATGTCACCACGGATATTCCACGTCATGTTTTGGTACAAAATTGATGATGATAAGTGTATTATGATATGCTTATCAGCTCCAGTTTTGGTGGTAAAAATTTGGACAAAATTAACCTTTGTTGTTTGTTTAGAAAAAGTTTAAATTTGTAACACTATCTATAGGCTGGTTTCTATCAGTACTGTTACGTTAAATTTACTTAAGTGAACTGCGCAGAAAATATTGTATATTGTAGGTTAAACAAACAGTAAATAATAAAACACCTTATCAGGTCTCCCGCTATCCTAATCCCACGGAACAGGCATTCGACACGACCAAACAGTTCCGCCACAGAACACGCTGCTGTAGATACGGTATTTGTTGCAATAATGTCATATTTTCCAACTTTGACACACACACCGTTTAAAAATAAACTATGTGTAAAGCAACTTTACTAGTTGTATGTCAAAATTAAACTTAATTTAGTACAACTTAGTTTTGTTGTAACTCAAGTGTAAATGCTTTTTCATCAACACTAGCCAAAAGGGTAGGTAACTAGTAAAATAAAGTAAAGAAAAACATACAGACAAATTGAGAATATCCTCATTTTTGGGAAATCATTTAATAAAATAAGCCTTTATTGCTATTATATCTACAATCAAGAAATTACAAACCTTAGTCAAACTTAAAACAAAGTAACCTAAACCAGGTTACCAGTAAAGTAGTAACTACGTACAAATACTACCCTTAACTAGATAGTTCTTTTCATACCAAAGAATTCGTACTTAGTAAAATCTGATCGGAGAAACCAACTCTCCTTAATATTTTGAAACCTAATCTTCTGAAGGAAAACGTTAATAGGAAAACATTTTTTCCCGACGCTAAAGGATCGAAATACTGACGAGGGTCTAGATTGATGCGTTCTGAAGACATCTTAATCTAGCGTTCTTAGGATCGTGTCCTACTTATATAAATGTACTATGCTAGTCAGTAATTATAGCAAATGTGCGATGACGTGTCTGATTGTATTTAGTACTATTTGTGAAGGTTATATTTAGTTATATTTAGCCGTGCGCATAATGGGTAATTCTTCGAACATCTCATTAATAGAACTTAAGGTATTTAATGTTGAGGTAGGTTCAAAAATTCTAGGAATTATTCCAAAGTTTAAACTAATTAACAAGATTAATTTTCAGAATGGTATTCACAGTATTGAAATGGATACTGAGAATCGTCCAACCATTGATTTCATTTCAATCAAGTCTAACAACATTCCAATATTTTTGGCTATACTAATTGTCTAAAGACCTTCTCAAATCAAGGATAATCCAAAGCTTTGATTTTATTCCAACCAAATGGCCCAGAAAATAGTAATAAAATGCGGTCGGCACTCATAGAGGCTTAGCTACATAAATTAATATCAATTTAGGACGAAAATGCGGTCCAGTCCCCATGGAATATGTTGATTGAAGATAATCAGGGCTTGCTCACCCGAGAAAGGGTCGTGCGTATTCCAAAAATCCGAAGGTATAAATTCTGTTGATAAGCTTTGAAGCTTAAATCTTCGGTTTTTTTGACAAAGGTTTAAATACATTGCCAGATATGCACAAAATTCCAGATAGATATTCAAAGAAATAGAGCAATGAATCACGAAATAACTTCCTTATAAATAATTTTGAGTTATCTGCTGTTACTGATTGGTCCCTGGGTTGTAACTAGCAGCTGACTGCAGTAAGCACTATAATCCTATTATAACGGGCAACTGAAAATGAAAAACGAGCCAATAATTTGTCTCGGGAACTATCTCGTTAGCCGATGTGAGTTTTTTGTATTTTGTGAGTCGGATTTATTGCTAGTCGCGGCTCAGTGGTGATACTGTGATAAATTACGAACATTGTTCTTTTATATTGACAATAGTTACAGTTGTGTGTGCACAAAGAGCGCTACTCTTAAACTTTCTAAATACTCAAAGTTTTAATGACACTGCAATTACCTACGTTGATCATTAAGTCTTTGACTGCCAATAGAAAACTGTTGAAGGCAAATCCTCCGCTAACGTCGGTCACCGGTGACCACCACGGCGTTCAATGTGTTAAGCTAGCCAAAACTAAATAAATTTTATTACACCGTAGTCCGTGCTTGACTTTACCGATCAGTCAAAGAATTCAGTTGGCAAATGGAATGTTGATTGATAATGTCGGCGTGTCCTTCCATCTCATTGAGCTCGGCTTTAGTAATGAGATCACAGTCGCTACATTAAGCAAAAACATTAGAAGCAACACAAGATTCGATGCCCGCAGCAAACTATTTTTCTTTTTTATTGACTTTTATATACTTTCCCGAAACAATAAGTAGCCAGAGATGGTTTATTACTCCTATACGAGTATCAAATATGAAATATAACTTTCTCACATAGGGTCAAGTAGTACATGATTGGGGTACATTTTTTGTTGGAATAAAGTAAAAAGAAGGTTCGAGAAAATTCTGGTGGAACAGTGGCTATTTATTTTGTGACTCATAAGTAGTTCGCATTATTTAACTATTGTTTGCTCTACTTTTTGTCAAAATATATAATTATTATATTATATTATATGTCACGCCTTCTGCCTTCTACTATAAGGGGTAGTCAGAAATGCACATTATGGTACTGTACAATATACACTCACTTTTCACAATAAGGGGTGAGCCTATTACCATATACTGTGCAAACTTCCAGATTCCGTGCAACTACTCAAGAATTTTTGAAAAACCGAAAAAAGCCCAGCAATACTTTCTATCCAATTGAACCCGACACCCCTTGTTCGGTAGTCGCACTTAGGACCACTCGGCCAACGAAGCAGTAGTATACAATTAAAATATATACTAATCAGTATAAAATCAAAGTGATTCCCTAAACTTTAAAGAAATGAATCTATTTATGTTTAACTCATTGATAGCACGTTAAACTCAACAAGTTTGTTCTTTCAATAAATATCGACAGCTCAAATAGCTGACACGTCGGCGGCGTGTCGCTACAAATAAATTTATTTCAGACGTGATAAACATTTAAAATTCTCACAGAATATTTTCTATTAAGACTTTCTTTTTGTTGATATAGTCTTCTGTTAGCGTTTTTATTTGTGGATTCAAGTACTAGGATCTAAAATAAAGTTCTTTGAATGTATCTTTGGCTTTGCGATTCATAAGTTTATTTGCATTCATTATAAGAACTACTGTCTACTTTTTGATATAGTTACAACTATAAGAAGCATTGGAAATGTTCTAAGTTTCAGATTTATATGATATTAATTATCATAAGATTATAAGTCGTAGTGGCGCCACCGTCACCGTTTGTTTTGGCTCCGTATTTAAAAATATAGAAAAAATAGTTTCTGCATCAATTTCATTAAAATTATATGATTAAAGTATAAATGTACAAACAATAAAGTAGTGTGATTGTGGACAATGAACAAATTTGTGTAAAAACCAAAATATTTCAAAATATAAAGTGACTATGAGTAAAAAAGTTTTATAAACAAAAATAAACAAATTAGTGACCTTCCAAGACTGGCAATTAGTGTTTTGAAACAAATATTAGTGTAACCTATGGTGTAAACAATAAACAAAGTGAAATAACAAAAGTGTTATAAAAATTAAAAAACAGTTACTCAGTTTATAAAATTTCAAATTACCGCGTCCTAACGTTCAAAAAAACTCTCAAAAGAAAAAGGAACTACTATTTCGAGGCTTTCCCTAATGTACAGATAGCCTGTTGGCGACAGACGCTACCTTTCGAATGCAAGTGTCGCACGATCGAACCTCAGTTGCGCGTGAACTCTTTTTGTGAATGTTTGTACAAATTTATTCAAACATTATTGAAGAAAACTAAATTAAACGGGAATTTAAAGAGAACACACAAACATAAAACTTCTTAAAATGAATTTTCTAGAAAACATTACGTTTCGACGCAACCGTAATAGAGCTTGCTCAGAAACAACGCTTAATGACAGCGATGTTATCCCCGATACACTTGAGTCTACCGTCAATAGTATGCCAGAATTATCTCAAGATGAAAATGAACAACTTAATATATTAAAAGCTAAGCTATTGGATTTGGAATCACAATTACAAAGTGCACACCAAGAAATAGAATTATTGTCAGCAGAGAATACTCAATTACGAACGACTAATGAGGATTTACTAAAGAAAAACGAAGTATTTAGGAAAATTTCTAATAGTCCAGCCAAACAAAACCTTAATACACCAACAAAAAAATCTAAAAAACAAAATCTGCAAACAAAGCAAACACAAACAGAGATAACTAATACTACAAATACGGAAACTAGATCTGCAAAACCCAAGACCAAAGCCTCAACTTCGGAGATCAATAAAAATGAAACGTCTACAGTCGTCCAGAAAAGTAAAATGTGTATTTTAAGCACTAATAATAAAAGTAGAATACTATCGACCGCTGAAGATCTTCTGCTAGACACATATGACATATGTCACTACATCACACCTGGTGGATCAACAGAGCAACTCCTCAACGGGATACAAACAAAGCTGCGTGATTATACAATGAAGGATTACTGCATTGTATTAATTGGAGAAGAAGACTTCAAGATAACTACCAACTATGACAGTAAGATACGGGTAATTCGTGAAATATTAAAACAAGTTAGTCACACGAACATTATAATTTGCTTTCCCACTTATAAACTTACCAATCGTAATAATCTTTACAACTGGAGAATTGAAACATTCAATAATCTACTGTACTTAGATTTAATAAATCACGAACATGCATACTATTTAGATTCTAACTATGATTTAGCCTTTGATCACACTATGTTTAACTTACGAACGGGTGTAATAAACAACAATGGCATTCGAAACATTTTTGAAAATATGTTATTATTGATAAATTATATTAATTCGAATTTCCAACAAAAATGTAAACTAAATAGTGATTCTGTAATTGTAGAAGATTCAAACTCTTTGTTTTTTCGATACTAAGTTTCTAAATGTTCTACATCAAAACATTGCAGGTCTTATAAATAAATCAGATATATTATCTATTCATTTAGATGAGCTTAAGGATAATAAAGTAGACATTGATGTAATATGTATCACTGAACATTTCATGTTAGCCGGTCATGAACAAGTGTTTAACATACACAACTACACTCTTGCCTCAACTTACAGTCGTACACAGACCAAAAGAGGTGGAGCTTGCATAATTGTAAACAATATACATAAGTTTAGAGAACTCCCTCAAATAAGTAAATTATCTATTAATAATGTTATCGAGTGTTGTGCAATTGAACTGATAGAATGTAGGATTGTTGTTATCTGTGTGTATAGAGTACCCAAACATAATAATTTGAATCTATTCTTTCAAAGATTAGAGGAAATTCTTGTACATGCCTCTAAAATTAAATCCAATAATACTATTTTGGCCGGTGACTTCAATATTGATGTCTTGAAGTGCAATAATGTAACTTTAGATTTTGAATGTTTACTATTGAATTATAATTTTAAACTAGCGCTAAAACAACCTACTAGAAAAATAAGTAACACATGTATAGACAACTTTGCCCATAATCTTCAGAAACAATGCGAAACTAATATACTAGAACTTGGTATGTCGGACCATACAGCACAAGTAATTAAAATCCCGGTCAAAAAAATGCTGAGATTAAAACATTGGTATAAGATTACGCGAGATTATAATATTGATAATATACAGAAATTTAAAACATGTATACAAAGCTTGTCTTTCAGTGATGTATATGAAACTGAGGACCCAACACTAGCATATAGTAATTTCATAGATACATTTAAACTATTCTTCGATTTATGTTTTCCGATAAAAAAAGTATTAGTGAGAGTAAACAATAAACCGAAATGGTTATCGCGTGGAATCAAGATGTGTTCTAAAAAGAAAAAAGAGATGTTATGGAGTTATAGACGTAAACCCACACTTGAAAATAAATATAATTATAAAAACTACTCGAAAAAAATGAAAAAAATTATAAACTTAACAAAACGGGCACAGAATAATTATAAAATAAATATATCAACTAATAAAAGTAAATCAACATGGCAAATAATTAATAATAACAAAACAACTACACCAAAGGAATCGATTGATAAAATAAAGTTTAATAACACTTATATTCAAAATCCTTCAGAAATAGCGAACGCGTTTAATAAATATTTTATTGAAAAAGTAAAACCTACCGTTGGTGCAGGAAAGCAATCTACGAGATTAATTAATCACAATACAGATTCCATGTTCATGTCGCCTTGTCTACCTAATCAGATATTAAGAATTATTAATAATTTAAGAAACACAAATAGTGTCGGTTATGACGGAATACCTACTAAAATAATTAAAACAGTGGATAAGGGTATTGCATGCCACTTAAGTCATATAATAAACCTTTGTATAGCGAACGGTACATTCCCAAGTGACTTAAAACTTACCATTATAAAACCATTGCATAAAAAAGAGGATAAATTTTTAATGGAGAATTACCGACCAATAGCTTTAATACCTATATTCTCTAAAATATTTGAAAAATACTTTTATATTGAAATCAATAGATATTTAGAAAAACATAAGATTTTATGTGATAATCAAAAGGGTTTTAGGCAAAGAAAAAATATAAACATGGCAGTATACGACTTCTTATACAATGTATACACACATGTAGACAGATCCCTACCCGTCTGTTCTATATATTGCGATATGTCACAAGCGTTTGACTGCGTAGATCATAATATTTTAGTCGACAAACTCTCGGCATACGGTATACGAGGTAATGTATTGGAGTTAATAAGGTCGTATTTAACAGGTCGTCAACAAATAACGGAAGTAACAAAGTTTAATCCAAAAACTAAAAGCGAACAAATATTTACATCTCATAAGCGTAGTGTATTTTATGGCGTTCCTCAAGGTAGTGTATTAGGTCCCCTCCTGTTCTTATTATACATAAATGACCTACCGTCAGCAACTACAGAACCTATGGTCCTTTTTGCTGACGATAGCACAATAACTGTAAAATGTAAAGATCCAAATAATTACAATCTCGAAATAAATAATTCATTATCAAATATAATTGATTGGCTTAATAATAATAATTTAAAAATTAATCTTAAAAAAACTAATATAATGCACTTTAAACAGCGGGAAAACATATCAAATTCATTACCGGTAAACCTAAGGTATAACGAGTATACTATTCAAGAAGTAGATACAACTCGATTCTTGGGTTTAACTATTGATAGGCAACTCAATTGGAAAAATCATATTGACGGAATAAGTAAAAGAGTTAGTAAGTCAGCATATGCCCTATATAAGCTAGCCCCTACAGTTAGCACGGAAACTTTACTCACAGCATATTACGGACTTGTCGAGTCTGTACTTAGGTTTGGAATAATCTTCTGGGGAAATTCGACTCATAAAGATATAATCTTCAAACAACAAAAACGTTGCATTAGAGCTATGTTCGGAATAAAAAGTATGGATAGTTGTAAGCCGCTATTTACCAAACACAAAATTTTAACACTTCCATCTTTATATATTCTTGAAGTTGCGTTGTTTGTCAGAAACAACCTGCATTTGTTTCCGCGTCTGTCTGAATATCATGTCAGAAATCGTCGTAAAAATAACATTTGCATTCATCCCTCTAGAACTGCATTGTTGCACAAAAGCATAATATGTTTGGGTCCTAAAGTTTATAATAAAATACCTAAATCCATACAAGTGCTAAATTTAAATTTGTTTAAAACTAAACTTAAAAAATTGTTATTCAAGAAATGTTATTATAGCTTAGAAGATTTTTTAAATGATAACCTAGATTTTTAATTATTGATATTTTTTTAATAGTTTTGTAATATAATTTAATAATATAATAATTCTTATTAATTTCTAACTTTGTTGTTTATGATTACATTGCCATATATTGTGATAACTTATTGTTAGATTATCTTCCATTGTTTTGTTTATTTAAGTTTAATAATTTTATATAATTCTTTGTATGATTAAGAATTAAAATTACAAATATTTGCACGCCTAGACGGCATAACATGTAGCTCATACCTATTGTACCACCATTGCATGTATTTCCTATGTGTAATATCACTGATGTTAATGCAAATTAAAATATCTTTTATCTTTTATCTTTTATCTTTTATCTTTTATCTTTTATAATCTTTGTGCGTCATAGGTCGTGGTGGCCCGGAGATTTAAGATGCGTCTCTTGTACTAGGGTGCGGGTTCGAAAGTACCAAGTACCAATGCGACTTTTTCCGAGTTATATGTAGTCTCTGATATAATATTTTGCTAGTTTCGAAACAGTTAACCATTATTTGTAGGCTCTATATTTCTGCAAGTATCAAAAGTTAACTGCATGGTTGGTGGGGTGGCTGGGCAACCGGCTGACGCCTAACGGGTAGCGGGTTCGATTCCCGCACGGAACAACTCTTTGTGTGATCTACAAATTATTATTCCGGGTCTGGCTGTCATGTGCAAGTTTGTAAACGCACCCTGTGTCGTTACAGAAGAAAATCCCAGTGGACCTAGTCCCATACTACTACAACGTTGTTAAAATAATCTAAATAATTGTTCTTAAAAGCGAAAATTGTTTCGCCTACACTCCGTTTGAACTTTAAATGCTCAACATAGTGTGGGCTTTGAATCGAACTCGATTCGTAAAAACGTACAAACTTTTGCGCGAATAGTCAATACAAAGTGCTGCAGCACGAAAAGCATTCTTGTTTAAAATGGGTAAATATTTTTTGTAACTATTATGTTGAGCTTGAAATAGAAAAATAAACTATTTTAGTATATTGTAACTTCTTTATAACACCTTTTTATTATGTACTAAATAACAACAACAACAAACCGATACACTTAAGTGTGGGAGAGCCATACTTCGGCACGAATGGACCGGCTCGACCGGAGTAGTACCACGGCCTCACAAAAAACCGACGTGAAACAACGCTTGGGTTGTGTGCGTAAGATTACCGGAGGCTCAATCGAGACGGGTCAGGTGATCCGTCTGCTAGTTTAACCGCTTATACCATAAAAAATCGAAATCTAGAAGTTATAAAAGTGTCAGTTTCATTAAGTTAAGTTCCAGACATAACGTATAAAGCATGTTGTGCGTAAAGCATGACTTTAACCAAACATTAATAAAATAAGGTTTTATAAACGCTTCCAGAAACAAAAGTAAATCTCGGAGACTAGGAAAAAAAATGTTGAAGTCCATTAACAGAAAGTCCTTTTAATTCACAAGACCTGTAAAACTTAAGAGCTAATCGTCCGAGACATCATTTATTACAGAAACAGTCTTACAGCTAAGCCCTTAAATTAAAACTAAGGCGTGTAATAGCCCGGTAATTTTAGCTCAAATTGTAAGTAACAATGCAAATTATTGGCCATAACACGTTACAAAGAATTTATCGCCCCTCACTCCAATGTAATGGGCTATAAACAATGTCGTAAAGTATTCATAAAATTTATTTGTTTATTTTGAAGGAAATTAAGGCATTGCTCTTTGACCAATTGACCTGTAGTGATTAATATTATTAAGCCTTGAAGATATCGTTCTTTCACGAAAATGGATCTAAGTACATACGTATCATATCAACAGACTATAAGTGGCTACTGCAGACCAAAGGCCTCTTCTCACACGAAGAAGGTTTGAGCATTAATCACCTCGCTTGCTCAATGTGGGTTGGCGATTTCAAACTTATAATTAGAAATTATAAGCCCAAGTTTCCTTACGATGTGTTTTTTTCACAATTTGTCAGTGGTGTCTAAATAATTTTCGGAAATACATATCTTGGAAATAGTCACGTTGGTATTTGCCGTTGGTAGGTTTCGGACCCGCACCGTCGTGCATGAGAAACGGGCATCTTAAACCTGCACCACCGCGACATTCCAATCTAACATACATATAGCCATTCAAGTAAACCTAACTTAAAACCTAGCCTGAAGGTTACTTTATATGGACTGCTAAAATATTTTTGTTCAAAACATTTTTATTAAGAGTTAAAATCCACATAACGAGCGCTGGAGATTAAAAATATACATAGGCACCCAAATATAGGACATTAGATAGACCGTGTTGTTTTTAAATTAAAAGCCCTGTTTTTGTACACTGTGCAGCTGTCTGTTTTATTTTTGTTGTTTTCATAGTTTTTAATTTCCTCTCCCATATAGCTTATGTTCCGAAATCATGTTACAGTAAATTACTTTGGGATTAACTTTCCGATTTTGTGTTTTTATTTTGATGTTCTAAATTGAATATTGTATTGCGTATTCTTGAATCGTTATTTCGTGTGATACGTAATGGAAGGACGCTTGTGCATAAATTGTTATTTAAATAATCTTACATTTTGTTTACACTCAGATTGAAATAAGACATTTGCTTGTTTCATAGTTCTGCCTGTCTACTCATACTAATAATCTTCATGTAAGCCTATAAGTGGGTACCGCTGACCAAAGGCCTCTTCTCATACGTAGAAGGTCTGAGTATTAATCACCATACTTGTTCAATGCGGCTTGGCGATTTCAAACTTATAATTATAAATTACAAGTCCATATAGAAATTATAAGCCCAGGTTTCCTCACAACTTTTTTCCTTTACCATTTGTCAATCGTGTCCATATAATTTTAGGAAGTACATATGTATAATTCGGAAAAAAATACATTAGTGCATGCCATTGGCAAGTTTCGAATCTGCACTCCCATGGCTAAAAAGCAGTCTTACCACCTGACCACCATGACATTAAAATAAGCCATTAATTACTATTAATGGCCATAGGCTACCCTGACATTCGTAACCTACCAATTACTATGAACATAATAAATAATTTCAACGTCAAGTTTATGCCGGCTTGGGACATGAACATTTTTCTCCCGAAATACACGTCCAACTGTCCAACTGCCGTGACCACTGTCCTCTTGAGAGTCGTTAAAGGATTATGTAATGCAGTAACATCCGTCTCTTTGTTAAAAATGTCACTGGCACTGGGATTCTCTGCATTTAGATTACGCATACTAACGTGAGAAAGTTTTTGTGATAAAATAAATCACTTGTTTCATGGCGTGCTATGGAAAATAGGAAACTAGCTGTATGCAATTTCAAATTAAGAAGTATACGGAGCGGATATGAATGGGACTGTCGGTAGAGGGTGCCCTAGACGGACATATACATATTACCAATATATTAAAGAAGGGCCAAATTAAAAGTACCCTAAAACGTGCATGCATGAAAAGGCCGATGACTGTAGATGAAGCGAAAGAGGTATGTAAGAATCACAGCAATAAGTGTTCCATAATCTCTGCCTACCGCCTGAGAGAAAGGCGTGAAGTTATGTATTCTGATAGAAATAAGATATAGAGATAACGGCACAAATATGAGTACAGGCATGAGGCAGGCGTATAGCCTCACACCGTATGTATAGAATTCAAAATTCCTAGAAATCAAAATTCCTAGAAATCAAAATTACTTTACTGCGAAGTCAGATCTACTTCATTTGATGGAAATTGTCCCTGGTACACTAAATCCCATCAAAAACATCCTGTAAAAAACCCAAGTCTCGCAGCTCAGTCTTTCTACCGTCAAAAGTTGTGAGATCCATGTAATACCAAGTCGGTTAATCTATTTAGTGTCTACTTGAAGGACCTTCTGTCTTAAGTTATTACATAAGTTATTATCATGCCAATATTAAAAATATTTAACGTTTTAAACAAATAGATCGACTTGGACATCGCATGAAAACAAAATGAATATTACAATATTATATTAGATTCTTTAGTCTCTCGCGCCTCACGCGATTGAAACTCTCGTTCCTGTTGGTCGCTGGCCCGTCGTGCTGTGTAGTGTGATACATACTAATAATCAAATCAAGCGATGTCCAAGTCGATCTATTTGTTTAAAACATTAAATATTTTTAATATTGGCATGATAATAACTTATGTAATAATTTAAGACAGAAGGTCCTTCAAGTAGACACTAAATAGATTAACCGACTTGGTATTACATGGATCTCACAACTTTTGACGGTAGAAAGACTGAGCTGCGAGACTTGGGTTTTTTACAGGATGTTTTTGATGGGATCTCACTTCTTTTTGTAGAGCCTTTCTTTTTGATACTAAACTTCAAGACATGTCCAATCATGTGTTTTTCATTACGTCGACCATTTTACAAGTAATAATGTTGTTCAGTTTCATGGGCTAAACACACCCTTACCCACCCTATACCCCCTCCCTTGCCTCATATGGTAGGTACCTATCTACACCTATTAAATTTATAACCACCACCAACCACCAACTGCATAAATAACTTTGTAATCCCATATATTTATATGGGATTACAAAGTTATTGATGCAGTTGGTGTATTTGGAAAACTGGACCGAAATTACAAAATATTTAAGTTTTCCCATGATTAAGACACTAAACTCTATATGTATTCCAAATATGAAGCTTCTAAGTCTGCTAGAAGTGCCTTGGACTTTTGATGATCGGTGAGTCAGTGAGTGACAAAATTTAGAAACTTTAACAAGTTGTCATTCTTAAACTACTGGTTCAAATTGACTGAAATTTTAAATATTCCGTGTTCATACAATGCCGGATTAGTTACTGAAGATTCAGGTTTCTTGCTTTATCCACAACCGAATTATAGGGGGTCGAAAAAGGCCCGAATTGCTTCGAGAAAAGGATGGTACGGCCGTGCCGCTTTTTTTTTGCTCGACTTGGCGGGGGCACTACCGTGCCCCCAGATTACAGGTGCATAGTCTATTTTATAGAAGGTACACATTAAGTTATACACAACCAGCTTATCATGGACTCGCTTTGTATGATCTTTTCACACATTCGATGGTCAGTTTACACTGGTTTTTAATAGCTTGATGTGTAAGCTAACTCATAGTGAGTTTAGGTACACTCATTGTGAATGGAACAAAGGACTTTGTGGTTAGCACTCGGTGGTCTATTTACTGGCAGGTTTTACGGAATTTTTAAATATCGAACAAAATGTAATTACTGTTCCAATTTAAGAAAAATAAATTGCGTTGTCAATAGACTCATTATTTTTCTTCAAAATTGACATTAAATTATTATTAAATAGAGTTCAAAGTCAAACAGATCAAAACAGTTACGATTTAAAAAAACCATAAAGAAGTTTGTTACTGAGAAAAATCTTTAATAATAAGGCACCCTTTGATTTTGTGAAATTAATTCCGAGCGAGATTCAAGACGTTAATTTATTTTGATTAAGCTTCTTTCGTGTTCCACTTCTGAAATTATGCCGAGATAACTTTTTCTTTAGGACATTAGGAGGGAACGCTTAAGTATTAATAAGACCAGGTCTGCCTTTCCTAGCATAATTCTTACTATGCTTTAGCATAGTACTTTTCTTATATTTTAAGGTAAAAGTTTAAAATAGCAAGATTGTCTAAATCATACGCAGCTGCTTGTATTACATTACCGAACGTCACTCTTGATTTGTTAACTTGATCAAAAAACATTCCATTATATCGAAAATAAAGCAAATAATCGATTTTCAATAATACTTATAGTTTGTATGCGTATTTTTTTATTATATTTATGTTAATTTTATTATAACTTTCGTG
Source organism: Spodoptera frugiperda (assembly GCF_023101765.2). Lineage (NCBI taxonomy): Eukaryota > Metazoa > Arthropoda > Insecta > Lepidoptera > Noctuidae > Spodoptera > Spodoptera frugiperda. The sequence continues at coordinate 10,216,841 of NC_064239.1, read as the reverse complement.
ACACATACTAAATTAATTATTATGTTATCGGCTTACTCACGTAACTATTTGACGAGGAACTCGACTAGTTTCAAGCCATCCTAGAGACTCATATTCATGAGCAGCATTCCGCGACACACGATATATTTATGTTAGTCCTCCACGGACTCTTAGACCGTACCTTTGTCATACATTGTAGTTTGTCCCATTAATACCCTAAGTACGACCATCAGGAAGGAGGTATAAGAATGTCGCCTTTGATCTAGGCCTTGAATGACTAATTAGTAGACTTTTTCACTTCGCTTCTTAGATTTCGAGAAAAAATAACAAATCTCGAAGTCATTTCCATGGTAATTTCAGAATGGAAATGACATAAATTAAGTAGTTAACAGTTTCTTTGTCTTAATAGAAATTAAATGTGACATTTAGTATTGTACAAAACACGAAAAAATTAGCGATAAAACTAATTAGTCTAAAGGCCTACTTATTATACCAAATCTTATGTGAAAGCACTTACTTAATGAAGCCGGGTAAAAAAGATAAAACTGATTGATCTAGTCTAACATATCCCCGAACTTATGACGTCATTCTATGCTACATCAGGCCTAATCTATTCCTTTTGCTTTCGCCTATAGTTTTCTAAATAACTTTTTTATGGGATAAGCTGGTAAACAACCAGACGGATCACTTGATGGTAAGCAATCGACGCTGCCCATGGACACTTGAAACATCAGAGGCATTACAAGTGCATTGCTGGCCTTTTGTGGGTTAGGAATTTAAGGATTGTTGGGGATTGGGAAGTTTGGGAAGGAGGTAATTGAGCCTCCGGTAACCTCACACACAAATACAACGCAATCGTTGTTTCGCGTCCGTTTTCTGTGAGGCCGTGGTATCACTCCGGTGTGCCGGCTCATTTCTGCCGAAGCATGTCCTCTCCCACAATTTTTGTCAAACCACTTATCTAATGAAGTCGGGTAAAAAAGATAAAGCTGATTGATCTAGTCTAACACATCCCCAAACTTATGACGTCATTCTATCCTACATCACGCCTAATCTATTCCTTTTGCTTTCGCCTATAGTTTCCTAAATAGCTCGTAAAATGTTCCCGATTTTATAGCAGTAACACATTGCTGTAACAACTCATACATAAATAGACAAAATGTTGAATTAGTGAGCAGATGTTCCTCTCGTAAATGGCAAAGAAAAGCTGTGAATCGAGCACAATTTGTTCGGGCTGCCTCGTAAATACGAACTGAACACGTTTATGGTTTTAATTGAGATCGTGAGTGTGTAAACTGTTGTGATCTATACGTGTTTTGTTATACCGAAGTATTGTTATAATTCAACCATTTCTTAATGCATGTGTTGATCGTTTTCTCTCCATTATTGCAGTAGAGTAAAAATCATCATTGCTATGATATCAAACATTCATCATTAGCCGAAAGACGTCTACTGTTGAACAAAGACCTGCCCCTCCTCCACGTAGAACAACAAGCCGCCATTTGCATCCACCACCAAGTCAACTTATATCCTGTACGTATACCAAACATCAAAATCCGTTCAGTACTTTCAGTGTGATAGTAGAGCATTGTTAAATTCGCTATGCACGGTTATTTTCTTACAATGATTGATTTCTATGCGAACCACGTTAGACTATACGAAAAATGCAATATATCAAGTAGTCACCGCAGCCGAAATTGGCAGAAAATGTTGTAATAATGTATAACATGAATAAAATATTAATATTTATTCCACAAAAAGATTTTCTGGTAAAGATATCCACGATTAGCACAACTACCATTGGTTAGAACGGCATTCAGACTTTACAGACGGATTGCACAATAATTAACTAAAACAACGAAAATTAACTCTAGTTAAGTGATAATCCCGTTCATTAGAGGTACGAGTTGCACCAATCGATTGGTAAAACAAGGCTTTGTAGTACGTGTTGTGTTGTGTGTAGTTGAGAGTAAACGAGCGGTTAAACGTACACAAATGTAGGTGCAACTGACCCCAATAGCTTTAATTACTTTGCGAAATGAGATGGGAATTTAAATGAAGATCGAATGAAGTTTATTGAACGATTTAATATACTTTTGTGTTGATTGAATTTGGAGGGTTTTATTAATTTATATATTATGACTGTTATATGCAAGTTCACACTCTATGTAACGAAATGGTTAATCTAAAATGATGTACCACTTTGACTATCAAGCTATAGTCAACATTTTGGATTATATTACATAATAATATTTTTTTTATACATTGCAAAACATTGCGATTTTGTTCTGTGTCGTGGTTGCGTTTACAAACATACAATTTCACATGCACATGACACCCAGACCCGAAACGACAATTTGTGGATCACACAAAGAACTGCTGTGCAGGAATCGAACCCGCTACACGTTACACGGCCCAGTCACCGCACCAACCATGCAGTCCAATATTGAATTATATTATAATGAAGTGCAACCAAATGATAAAAATTAAATTATTCTTCCTTTTTTAATTACTGTTATCAAAAGGTAATGTCAATATTTATTGCCCTGGAGATTAATTAATTATAACATTAAGCGTGTCAATTAGCGCATAATGACAAATTATTATAATGACAATGCCAACATTCGAGTCTTTAATTCGTTTATCATAAAAACCCAATTCTGTCCAAGCTTTGTTCTCCGAACTCGCTTTTCCTTGAAATAATTTGCTAAATAAGGCGCCTGTAATTTTTCTCTGTAAGACGACTTAGCACCGCGAATAATTTCCTTAATAATATAAAATGCAAAACCTCAAAAAGTCGAAGCTCATTAAGACTGAATAGATTTGCATATATTTTCTTTTGTGTCCAATTTCAAAGCACCTGAAGTTCACTAATGGTTAAAGAATGTAACTTTGAAACGTACAAAAGCACCTTTGGCATAATGCACTATGACTATTATAGCAACTGGTGTATAAAGGTTTTATTCAGAACTTAAAAAAATACTGACCGATTTTGTTGAAAAAATAAATCAAAGCCATTTATCGAGAAAAGAAAAATAATTTAAAAAGAAAAACTATATGGCATCAAAATAGTTTTTGACAAGAAATGGCCAGTGTGTTTCTTATTTTAAAAAAGTATGCTTTCAAAAAGGTTATACTGTGTTACATAAATGCAATTCGACATAAATTATAATGCAAAAAGCATTCGATTCAAACTTAATCCGAATTAAAAAATCCGCAACAAAACCTCCGTTTACAAATTCACAATTTACCTCCCAACTTTTTGCAACCAAAAAACAAAACAAGCTCTCTTATAAATCTAAACTTAAAGCAAAAGTGTCTCGTAAAGAGCTGTGCTATCCTCTTAACAAGCCGATCTACGTCCTATTTCGTGGATAAACGTCCGTCCACCCGCTGGTCAGACCGCAGCAGAGAAAAGGCATGACTCGTTTAAACCCGGCTTTAATGTTAAACTCTAAACCTCACATCAGCTGCGGCCAACATCCTATCTCAAATGCATTTCCCTAGCTTAATGGCAAGTTCATCGTCTCTTTTGGATGTTTTAAGCTAAAGCCAAGGTAAATGGCGTTTTAAAAGAGAAATGTGAGGTTTTTTTAATTACGTTGCCTTTTCGAGCGGGTGGTAATTTGTAGAGGAAGTCTCTTAACCCTTTGAATTTAGTTCTGTCGATTGCGATGAGTGAAATGTTTTAAAGAATATCGAATTGAGAATTTGCTGGTTTTTATACGGCGTTTGAAAATACAAGTTGGTCACTTGCAATGGTATTAATGGAAGTCGTTCTACGTAGGGGACTAAGGGATGCCTTTGTTTAACAAGGACGTCTTCCGGCTGATGATGATGATGAATGGTATTGATTGGTTACATCTTACTGTGATACTCAGAAACATTTAACAACATTTTTTTCGAACAAAATCATTACTAAGGAATAATTCAAGTAATCATTAAATGTCTCTAAGTTGCGGCAATTAGACATTTTGTGTATATAAAACTAACGATCCTGAGCTCGTTAGAAATTGAACAAAATACCTACCTGAATTGGAGACAAAATGACAAGCTGAGTCAAGTGTTCCACTCTTAAACCTTACCTACTAAAATGTACATATTCTATCTAAACCTGTATACTTTGCATTAAGTAGATTTATGTTGAAATTGAATGTGCTTCACTGTACCGTGTAAACAGTGTCCCAGTGATAATGGAATAATCAAGTGCCTGTTGACTTGCTTGATTTAATCGATAACGAGGCGACAGATGTAGTACAATACAAGTAACCTTGGATGTTTTCTCTATCAACATTTGTAGTTCTATTTATTGTTAAACTACATATTTGTTCTAAAGAATTTGAATAAAATAAGGAATTAACCCCTTTTACCTAATTTTACTTTTGTAAAATTGATTCCTCATACGTATTTGGTCAGGGGGGAGTATAAAATGGGCCAAATACGTTAAAGAAGCTTTAAGGACCACCACTTTAACGCAACACCTATAAAAATATAATGATAATGTGATGAGCTGGTTCAAAAAAAAACTTCCAAACAGGTTTCCAGCACAGTCTAACTGTCTGTCCAACTCACGGAATACAGTATTCCACGGAGTACCAAACTAGCCTAGCCCACTACACAGAAGATATTATAGTGCACAAGTGTGTGTTGCGTAGCAGCCAATCACCCAACCACAGCGACAACCATGCACTCAATATATTGTAAACCCTACTGATTGAATTGCAAGTCTATACACCACTGTTTTAAGTCCTGATTTCAATTCAAACACAAAAAGTGCCCTTTCCAATTCCCCATAACAACTGAAAACAATTGAAAATCAGATAACCAATGTACGTGCCTTTATATTCCCAAAATCAACGCCGTTCAACAAAGATTATGGTAATACGTCCTAACCGAATATCTCGCAAGAGAATACTGGTTATATGTACTTACACACACACAATAATTTACATATACCATGCACACTGACAGCAATATTTTCCTTAAGACAAAACACAAAGGTAAACAACAACGTGTGGAAATTTCACACGTAAATAATAAATATCCAGCCTTCATTGTGCGTAATGTTTCTCAAAAAATACGAGAACCTCACATCCTCGTGTGGGAACTAGCAACTGCCATGACACGAAGGATTCCTGCACAAGACTGGCATCTGCTTACATAATGTATTTTGACCCGGAAAGCGTAAAAAACGCGTTAGGTATATGCCGTTCTCACCGGTGAGTTTTGAAATCCAAATTTGCTGCTTATTTGCGTATTGCCTAGCGGGTTACCGTGGCTCTGGCTCGAAAAGGAGGAGTAGGAACGGGGTGGTTTTTAGTCAGTAATAATCTGACACTCCCACTCGCCTCATCTAAGTAATAAGATAATTTTCCCTCTTTAAAAAAACAACTTAAGTACCGTACTTATGTAAAAATTATCATCATTAAAACTAAATTATACTTCACGCAAATTAGTTAACCGCTCCTTATGTTGCGAAAAGGGTTGCAATGCATATGATAAGACAATAAAGATTGAAGACCAATCTTGAGATATCGTTACTAATGAAATGTACGACAAAGACACGGACAAACAGTCCGTAGAGAACAAATACAAATAAAATTTAAAAAACAGTCGTATAATCATACAGTCCTTTATGAAGGGTTTGATATTAAAAGTTGGAGATCTATGTATAGACGTCACATAATCACATTATTACTGCAAGATGTAATAAAATAGAACCCCAATTATATTTTAATTTACAAATTTTAATCATGCAGTTTAATATAAGGTACCTATGTTATGAAATGCGTCGAGTCGAGCCCAAAATATTAATTTTAACTCAATTTTGTTTGTTTTTGTTCCCTTGTTCTCGTTATTGTCTTTGTTTATTGCGATACGAAGTGAAAACGAATGTTATGTAATGTACGTACACCGCTACTTGTAGCTATTATGTGATACAATATTGAAAAACGGTTTACAGTACCCTTAGTATGAGTTTGCTTTACGTTTCAAGTAATCGAAACGAGAGTGCGTTCGATGCTCTGATTGGTTGGTTCTTTCGAGCTGGCCAATCAGAGCCCCGCGCTCTCGTTTCGTTGTCGTTAAAGCAAACTCAGACTAAGGGTACAGTTTGAATACGAGTAACGTTTACGTAATTAAATGAGATCAAAACATAAATTGTAGGTGTAAGCACGGTTTCGATTGTTGAAGTACCGGGTTTAAAAAACTGATGATATTTGATAGATAGATATGATTTCGTTCAAAACATTTAAAAAGTGTATTTTTGCGATCCTCGTCTATAGCATCTTTAGCTTGATAACAAATTTATTTGTGGTACTACACCTTCTGCTACATCATCAACCGAAAATGATTTCACAATAAATTAAACATGTTTCTCTTTTTTCCCATTTCGAATTGCTAATATACTAGTCAAACGCTAATTAAAGTAAATTTACTCAAGCAAATAAAATAAAATAAAAATCATATTTACACAGCGGACTACCAATCATTTCAAAAAATGTCCACACATAAAATTAAACCAGACAGATCTAGAATAGTAAATAACGTCATTAATTAATACACAGCGGACGTTAAAAAGATACGACAGTAAAACAAGCAATGTTATTGCATTGCACCTTTTACCGACCACAACGCAAATATCCGACCATTTCTACTCAAAAATTTTCCGATAGAAAACACAATAACACTTGCGAAACAGGAAATCGAGCTATGGAAAATAACTTGGAAACCACAGATATGGAATAAGCTGGATATACCAAGTGCATTCTGGAGTACTTGCTATGCAAATGCAGTGCATTTATGCCTTAATAGAAAATGGCGAAAATCTTTTATTATTCGAGTATTTTCATACAATACTTTTTCTAACCTAGTTGTTCAACCTAAGAAACGCTGCTAAACAAAAACGGGACTTTTACCTGTACCCTTAGTATGAGTTTGCTTTATGTTTAAAGTACTCAAAACGAGAGCAAGTCCGCCACTATGATTGTTTGGTTTATTCGAGCCAGCCAATCAGAGCACCAAACAGGCTCTTATTTCGATTACTTTAAACGACATTCGCCATACGAGAACAACAATATCTCTCACGATTGAAATAAATACCGACAGAATATGTAGTGTATCTCAACTCAGTAAATAATTTCTTTAAACATTTAACGCCATGGGGAGGCAAAAGTGACCAGCGCTAGTGGAAGATTTGCCTTAAATAGTTATTTTTGTTGGCAGTCATAAGGAAGTATGAACATAAATTGACTCATGCAGTGCCTATCGACACAAAAAGCACCTTTTACGATAAGTGATGCAAACTAAACGTTTTATAGTTTAATTTGAAACCATTTCAATACTAAGAAATATAAATTATCAACTTATTTGTTTTCTGATTTAAGAAACGTTTAACGTGCGGTTTCCAGTCCACATCACTTCTGTGTTGCACACAATAACACCTTACCTTACTGTATAGAGAACTTCGAACACGAAACACGGTTCCAATCGTTAGTCATGATAAATGGCCCTGAATGGGAGAGGGATGATAATAAACGCATTCGCATGTGAATACTGCTGCCTCACTATATTCTAAGATTTAATATTTGTTTTCTTAAACTTAAATGATAAAGTGATACGACCGTGTCACTGTAAAATGGAATCTCTTTTCATTTCCACGTAAACCTTCAGCATAGTCATCTTCATATTAGCCACACGAAATCCACTGCTTACTATAAGCAACATAGAACATTTAAGTGTCATACAACGGCCTCACAGAAAACCAACATTGAACAACGCTTGCTTTGTGTTTCGTCGTATGAGGAAGGTTACCGGAGGCTCAATCTCCTCAATGCGTGTCTATGAGCAGCGCCAATTGCTTCAGTAAATCTGCATCTTATGAAACTTATACAATAAAAATACTTTCAGGTTCGGTCTAAATATAAATCGCGCAATAAATAGATGTGCATAATTTCAGTAAGCCAAGAAATCCTGGCCAAACCTCCTTTGACCCGAGATAAGGTAAATGTTTTTGTCAAAAAATGGTTTTGTTCGTTTCTCGTGAATATATTTCACAAATTCCTTTCGAAGTTACATTGGAGATAAAAATAAGTGTTATAATTTTGTTTGTATGTATTTTATATTTTGTGAATAATAAATTAAATACAGTTAAGTTATATGCAGCTTTTAGAAATACATAATTATACACTTTTTATAACGTAACTACAGCTAACTTATATACCTAAATTATTTCTTTAATTCTATGATAAGTCTACTTTTCATTGAATGGAAACATAATATATAATAGATTCATTATGCTTTGTAGATTTTAAAGTATAAAGTATCAAACTAACTAACTAACTAACCTATCCCTTATTCACGTAAGAATATTAAACTATTACTAAATTAAGCTAAGTTTTGAGTTCCAGTTTACTTTGGCTTCGAATAAGTAAAACATAACTATCATCATACTACTAAAATATATTTGAAAACATGCCTATAAGACTAACTAGAATGCACATAGGCACGCTTTGGTCATTCACAAAAATGTTTCACTCTAGTTTAGAGTAGAGAGCGTAGTTCAACAAATAGAATAAACCAATATAGTATCAAACAAAACAAAGTTACGGTGAGTTCGAAACAAGTATTTTACAATAAAACTCGCCATGATGTTGCAACCATTGATTGCAACGTTGCAACGTTGCGCGTAACTTGTTATACCCCGCCTCGAGCGCTATGCTAATCCACTTTGCCCAGTTAACTGAACTTGCTCGACAAGATAAACTTATGCTGCACTTTTATTCTTACCAATTTTTTTGCTTTGATTTATTTTTTTTATTTGCAAGCGGTAGTAAACGTTGAGATTTTTTTTTTATTTTATCTCAGATGGGTAGTTGGAAATTTATTGAAAAAATTACACCGTCCCGTCTCATCTGTTCGCTGTACTTCTTTTAAAACTATATTTTCAGTTTTATTAGGTGAATAAATATCCGTTTAGTGATGATGAAAGATTTTCATATCTCTGGTATATTTTGAACATACTATAGATAAAGAGTGGCTTGTTAAATATAACCGGTGACTGCCCGCTGGCTGGGCCAGTGGATGCCGTGCAACGTTTAGGGGATTCGATTGCCGCACGGAGTAACTCTTTGTGTGATCCACAAATATTTGTTCCAGGACTGTGTGACTTGTGCATGTACAATTGTATGTTTGTAAACGTACCCACGATACAGAAGAAAATCCTAATGTGGGGCAATATAAAATAAAAAACTGTTGGGAATTTTACCATAGTTTTCATGTCTTTCAATCCGGCCAAAACAAACAACAATCTCTTTATATCACAGAGACTTCCTCCAATACTTTATTGGCATAACCCGCTAACATACGATTACGTAGAAAGTTTCAAAGTTAAAGAATAATCCACATCGGTCGAGTGGCTCCAGGGATTATCTCCTAAACTTTCTTCACTGATATCTTAAGTACTTACTTTTATATTTGTTTAACGTTTACAAGATCAGTTTGTATTATTTTGTTATTTCTTTGTAGGTACTGAATTGTTTGAGGGTGTACTTTTATTGATTTTGGTTTGGTTGGTTTTACAAAACTATTTCATTTTTATGTTCTTTACTACGTTGTTTGGAGTCTTGCTTATTTCAAATGCAATTAAGACACTAGCAAGAAATACAATCGAAATCACATTAATATATTACACTATTTTTTCTACATTTAGTAATTTTTCATCCATCATTTGTAGGTGGCAATCTTCAAATGCTGCCATTTTTCACGATGCCTAAACAAGAACAAAACGAGACCCCATTAATGCCAAAACTTTACCACCACCTACCAAAATTTTGTAAATTTCCAAAAGTAACATTTCTATGAATATGCATGAACACCGCAAGTCGAAACATATTGAGGAACAACGCCGAAGTAATATAATATTCAAGAAAACGACACTCGTAAAAGGCAAGCCTCGTCACAAGGGAAATACGGGCAAGTGACGAAGCTACTAAAACAAGACATATGACATTAAATTTCGAACATACAAACACCAAAAATCGTTCCGAAACTCCCGATGAACAGGTGAACAGTTTCTTTAAGTACCGAACTCAGAACGGTGTGAAACCAATACACTTGTGGGAAACTTTGGCTACTAACAATTTTCAATACCACATGCGACATTTTCGGAGCTGCGGACAACGTAAAAGGTTACCGGAGCTCCGGCTCAAAGCAGGAGAAGGAACGGGGTGGTTTTTAGTCAGTAAGAGTCTGACACTGCCTCCCGCCTCACTCAAGGCGGAGATGATTATACCCCCTCATAAAAAAAAAACATGTGACATTTTCCACTTATTTTTGCCCGACTCTCATTTTCCGCCATACGGTGTACTTAAGTTTTAAAGAGACCAAGTATAGCGTCTCGTTTCACACACGACTCATCTTATTCTTCTAATTTTCCGCTGTAATAACTTGAAATTATTCTGGTGGTTGCTATTAAAGGAAATAGGGAAATGTTACAACCATATTAGGTTGCCTGTTTACTTTTGAACGATATTTTTACGAGCAAATCGGTATGAGTTTAAACAAAACACGCTGTGCCATGAATATCGAAGTATACATTAGGTTTAATACAATACGAGTACTAAACATTTATTTTTCGCAAACATTCTGGTAACGGAAGATATATTTTGATCGTGTCTCAATTACGTTTAACAGCTCAGTCACATAACCATTTGACGAGGCAACTCGTCCAGTTTCAATCCATGCTAGGGGCTCATGGATCCGGCAACTGGGACTCGAGGTGGCGCTCCACAAGTCCGAGGCCATGTGTTTTCATGGCCGCGGAAACGCGCCACCTCCGGATGGGTCCCAAATAACGGCAGGAGGGGTTACCATCGGCGTCGAGTCGACGATGAAGTACCTAGGACTCGTCCTCGACAGTCGATGGAACTTCGTGGAGCATTTCCGACGTTTGGCTCCTAAGTTGGAGCGGACGGGGGCTGCGCTTAAGCGGCTCCTGCCCAACCTCGGGGGGCAAATGCCTCCTGCCGGAGGTTGTACGCGGGGATCGTGCGGTCCATGGCCCTCTACGGCGCCCCTGTGTGGGCGCCGAACCTGATGCGGCGGCCAGCTCGGGCGCTGCTCACGTCCCAGAGGGTCATGGCCATTCGAGTGATCCGCGGATATCGCACGATCTCCGGAGAGGCGGCCAACCTCCTTGCCGGACTCCCGCCGTGGGATCTGGAGGCGAAGGTGCTCGCGCGCGTCTTTAGCGCCGACGCGCGTCGCCGGGGCGAAACTCCACTGCCGCGCCAGATTAATGCGTGGCGGGATGAGCTCCGGCGCGATCTCATGGCGGAATGGCAGCAGCGACTGTCGCAACCAAGGGCTGGGCTCGCTGTCATTGCAGCGGTAAGTCCCCTCTTTGAGGAGTGGCTAGAGAGGCGCCACGGCGTCCTCACCTACCGCCTGACGCAGGTGCTTACCGGACATGGAAGCTTCGGTAGGTTCCTGTTTCTGATTGGGCGGGAGGAAACGCCCGGGTGTCATCACTGCGAAGACCGCCCGGAGGACACGGTAGAACATACGCTTGCGGTCTGCCCTGCGTGGGCTGAGCACCGCCGTGTCCTCAGGGATGTGGTCGGCGACGGCGCCCTCTCGCGTCCGGCACTAATACAAGCCATGGTGCGGAGCGAGGGGGACTGGGATGCCGTCTCCTCCTTCTGCGAAGCAGTCATGCTAGCTAAGGAGGAGGCGGGGCGCGTGAGAGAACGAACCTCCTCACGCCCCAGCCGTCGCGAGAGACACTCCGGGCGTCGGGGATCGCGCGACGATCTCCGGCCACCGTAAGTGCGGGTCTGCGGACGGTGAGCAAGGGTAGCTCGCCGCCCGACCAGAACCAGACCCGTGCGTGCGGCGCGTCGCGTTCTGCGCGCGCTTCAAAGAGCCATCAGACCACCACAGATGGGGCCCAGTAGGGCTGATGCCTAATCCGGAGCTGCGGACTACCTAGCGGGTTTACCGGGGCTCCGGCTCCACGGGCAGGAGTAGGAACGGGGTGGTTTTTAGTCAGTAAGAGTCTGACACTCCCTCTCGCCTCGCCCAAGGCGGGAGAAGTCATTGGATGATTTTCCACCCTCAAAAAAAAAAAAAAAAAGCCAGGGGCTCATATACATGAATAGAATTGCCTCGTTAAACAGTTACATATAATGTGACTTATAAGTAAAAGACACAAGTCTTACATAATAAGATCGACATAATTTCTTATACAATGTGATAGGGGTGGAACTTTCAACCCGTAAAGACTGAGTACTACATCTAATTTTATCGACAAAAAAGATAATATGGGGGTTGAACCCCTAATTGAAAATATTTAAAAAATAGTGATTTTGTCGGTAAAAATAATTCACAAATGATTTTTTCTCACCAAAACATTATCAATCATATGAATTAGTTAGCCAAGGTTATTAGCTACCGTTTGTCGTTTTTTTTTGTTTCTACGACGCATAGAACCTTTGATATCATAAAAAGTAAAAAAAATATTAAAATAGCCATAATTTTTAGGGGAGGGGATTCGACCCCTTCGACCCCCGACTTTTGTCAATAAAATTAGATGTAATACTCAGCCTTAACGGGTTAGAAGTCTCAACCCTATCACATTGTATAGCTGCAAAAACGTCTAAATAATACTAATCTGACATGATTCAGTAGATAGGTATAATGTACCTAATTGATCAGTAGCAATTCCCGGGAGCAAATGATCAAATAACGTAGTAATTAGACGTTTGATAGAAAACAGCTAGCTGAATAAAATAGCACACTGGTGAAATTGCAAGTTCAGAGCTAACCAGCTTTCTAGCACAAATGTAGGGTTTGTAATAGAGTTTAGACAGATGTAACTTGTGTTGGTATCCGTGCCCCACATAGATAGATAGGTTATACAAATACTGTTGCATTTTGAAGATAAAGAAAAGAATATACAGTAAAACTATTCCGTGAAGGATTTTAAGGGGATTTTTAAAAATTGCTGGTATAAATATTAATTTACTGTTAGTTCTAGATTATGACGGCTGTATTTTTCAAATATATGACTTGCACCTTACTTTAATCAATTTTTATGTCCTCTCTTTTTGTATATCTATGTTAATCGAAGATGCCAATAGATCAAGTGACTATTATCCCACGCAACAGAAGATGTAAATGCTCTATATTCTACGAATATGAAATTAAAAATCCAATATCCACAATCTCAAACTTGGTATACAACGCTAAATTAAGTTTATTATGAACCTTCTGCTTGCTTACATTGCACACAAGCTCTGCCCGACTTAGATATTGGTCAGCTTTGGACTGCACACTATGTTTTGTAGCTCAGTTGAAGGACCGATCTTTGTATAGCAGTTCGCTTAAACACAGACCGAGTTTGTCTAAAGTCAGATGAGTTTCGACGACTGCTGTGTGTTTAGACTATGTATTTAGATGGAACACAGATTGTTCTCTTTAGTTGCTTTTAAGTTTTGTTTTGTTATATGTTTGTCTTTAATTAGAATACGAAATTGTTGACTCCAAATATTTGAGTAACTGTCAAAAAATAACCCGTTTTTAAAATGTTTGAAGTACTTATAATAACTCTAAGCACAGATTAATATTTAAGTGTGGGAGAGCCATGGTTTGAACGGAGTGATTCCACAGCCTCACAGAAAACCGATGTGAAACAATACTTACGTTGTGTTTCGTTTTTTCCCCAATGTTTTCTATCCCCAATCAACCCTTAAATTCCTAACCCCTAAAAGGCTAGCAACGCAGTTGTAACGCTTCTGGTGTTTCAGGTGGGCATAGGCGGCGGCGACTGCTTACCACCAAGTGATCCGGCATATTATAAAAAATAATAATTACAATAAAAATCTTAGTTAACTAAACTTCCAAAAAAAATCTGAACATTTCATTAAATCAACCATCATTGTTCGTGTACGTTAGAAACTTTTACGCCATTTAACGTCATATTACGCCACGCTGGAGATGCACCAACGCAACGCCAGCGTTGAATATTCATGCCATGTGAGAGGTCAGCGGGGACCAAATATTACGGACCTGGATGTTTGAAATAAAATGGACATGATTTTATGATATAAAAGAAGTGGAATGCAGTATTCTCATGTTGTTTGCGAACTTCAATCAATAATTGGTGTAGTACATGACGATTGGATTAAAAATGGACGAATAAATTTAATATAGGCCTCTTTCGGGCATTTCGAATCTTAAAAAAATAGTAAAATTATTTCATTTCTCTTGCATATAATATTTTCGTGATAGTTCAAATACTTCCATTTATATATTTTTTGTCCAAATAGAATAATTATTGAACTTTATACGCAGAAAATAAAGTTCATTTACATTTACCCACTGTAAAATCCTAAAATTTATGACACAATTGAAATAATTAGCTAACACTGCGTGCAACATTTGTAAACAAATTCGTAATACAATTACCTACTTTTGTTCCGTATGAAAATTTAATGTTCTAACTAAATCTATCTAAATGAATTATTTTACAATTCCTATGTTTTTCAATTTGTTTTGAAATTTTGGGCATTTCATGTTCAAATATTTTGTAACATAGTTAATGTTACGATTGGCAAATTACTTTAAATTAGGTATATTGTTCGTGACTACAATAATAACGGAATTGTAATATGATTTAAAATTAGAGTCCGATTTTCGTGGAATAGTGACATGAAATTATGAATAGGGATATTTAGGCATCGATGCGAGAATGAATGGAAGTGAATATTAACATACGACACAGAAATTAGGCGAACGGCTATGTGCAAGTTCGGTTCCCATGCATGACACGTAAGTAAGCCTTTTGATAATGAATGAATAAAATTAGGTACACCTTAACATAAAACATTTCATTTATTACAAAATGTATTACAGACAACTTATTATAAACAAGTAGGTACAAATAAAATAAATTAAGATTTACCTATAATTTTAAACCTACAATTATGAGGAACAAGTAGCGAGTTTCAACTTTCATTTAACTCTAAAAATTAGATTACCTACATTACTAAGTATCACACTGTTTTATTCATCTCCTTTGTTGGTTCTTCATCGAATTCTTTTTTGGTGGTTTTCTTTGGACCTGAGGAAAATAAATAATGATTTTAGTTATGGCACTATAAACAGTCGTTATTGATTTGTTTCTCAAAGAAAGTAAACATAATACGTATAACAGTTTCGGAACTTCTGGTGAAATGTTCAATTTTACAATCGTCATGTTTTTTCGTATCTTCTAGAATCAACGCAACGTCACGCCTTTTATCCCCGAAAGGGTAGGCAGAGCTACACTTGCACATTACGGCACTTAATGCCACTGTACAATGTACACCCACTTTTCACCATTCGTATTATAAGTCACTGGACACAATTCCAGACAATATGCTACTACTGAGAAATTTTCGTAAAACCGAATAAAGCCCAGCATCTCCCTAATAAGATATTTTATACAATATCACTAAAATATTACTATCCATATATATACTTACTCGTAAGTATTAACTTGATTAACGTGGAGAAAGGAGCATCGATGACCAGCACCATCAGGAATGTGACAGCGAAGGCCAACGTGTAGTGAGCGAGGAACTTGAACAACTGGGAAAGTCAAAGTCAAATCATTTATTCCAATTAAACCATAAATACTTATTGTAACTTTCGTGAGAAATATATTTTTTTTTTTGAATGGGGAAAATCATCCAATGGCTTCTCCCGCCTTGGGCGAGGCGAGAGGGAGTGTCAGACTCTTACTGACTAAAAACCACCCTGTTCCTACTCCTGCTTTTCGTATTATGATCGGCTTACACACGTAAATGTTTGACGAGGAAATGAAACTAGTCGAGTTCTGCGTCAAACATTTGTGTGAGTAAGTCGATCATAATAATTAATATAAATTCTTAGGTACTTTTGAAACTTCAACAAATAAAGAAATACATAGTCGATCAGTCTGTCCGTCAGTGAAACTCATTCCAAAGTGTAGCTTCGAATGGAGAAGAACGAAAGAAACTTCACTCGTTACTCATTTAAAAAAATATATATGTATTTACAATTATTTCTCTAGTCTGATACATTTTTCCAATCAGCAAATAAAAAATTGTATAATGTAAGTATTGGAAAGGTCGCAGTTTTATTTGATAATGAGTAGTACGTACCGCAGATTCTACAGAGAAATACTTAGGGGCAACTGCGGAATAGTTGACGGCAGCCATCATACCATAGTGAAACAAATACATTCCATACGATAACCGAGATTGTAGCTTCCATACACTGAGTGATAAGAACCAATTTATAGGACCTGAAACAAAAATACACAAATTACGCCTTTTTTAATCCCGAAGGGGTAGGCAGAGGTGCATATTACTGCACGTGATGTCACTATACAATGTATACTCACTTTTCACCATTCGTGATGTAGGTTCCGTGTAATAAGGGGTTAACCTATTGCCTGGGCACAATTCCAGATTCCGTGTTACTACTGAGAAATTTTCGAAAAGCCGAAAAAAGCCCGGTAATACTTGTATACCCAGGAATCGCACCCAAGACACCTTGCCCTTGGCAGTCGCACTTGCGAACACTTGACCAACGAGGCAGTCAACGTTTTGAAACAAAAATATTTTCAAAATATTATTGGCTTAACCTACGTCTATGACTATAGACCAAAATATATGTAGATATTTAAAAATATACCTAATTGCTCTGGGTTTAATGTTTGTTTTCACGTGACACTTTAGCAATTAGCAACAGTTATTCACACGACCTAATCAATCAATTATAATATTATTCCACGTTATCACTCTGTCCAGATAATCCTTTTAAAGTATTAATCTGCAGGATATTTTATTTGAAATAAACCTAATTGCTTATTTATCAAAAATGTTTTATATATTTTTCAGTTTTAGTACGAAACATTGTACTTGAAAGGGGTTTCTTAAACCTAATTAGAGAATATCAATACACTATAGCAGATCTTTTCATATGTAAGTGCCATTTTTTCCGTATGTCTGTTGACAAGTGTCGTATCGATTAACGATGATCATGGATATCCGCCACACCAAGGAATTTCCCGGTTAATTAACAAAAAATCACGGTTTACTCACGTAAATTCGTCATGAGCAACGTGATGAAGAGCCCCTATATGACACAAAAGTAGTAGAGCTTTTCTCCATTAATTTACTTGAGTAAACCGTGATTTTTAGTTAATAAAGACCTTATATTCGTTGTCCATAAGCAGCGCTGGTCCCGAAAATTCGTCTACACATTAGTCCCAATTCCATGAAACAATAATTGATTCTTCCATATTAATCGTGCTTACCTCCATAACCATTGACACAAGCATATATAATACATCCAACATATAACCCCCATAGAGGTCTGACGAAGGAGTTGTATAAACTATCTCCTATTTGATTGTCCCAATCCTGTTGTCCTATGGGATAGTGCGTATACACTAAAAACGTTGACAAACTAAACGCAGCGATCCAGTAAATTGTTGTTGTGATCTGTAATAATAGAAAAACTATAAATATTTATCAAAAATATTTATACCAATTATTTCGTAAACCTTCACCACTGGTAGCTTGGATCATGCTGCCGCTACTGGTCGGCTGCTATTTTTATATTTTTAAATAATATTTTGTTTTGTATTTTATAAGTAGTATTTAAAAATGTAATTTTAGAGAATTTTAAATAAACAAAGAACATTGAACTAAAGATTAAAAGTCTTACTACCAAACTCAGAGGCATTTAATGATTACTGAAATTATTCCTTAGATTTTGTTCTGAAAATAATTGCTAAGGACTGGGTTAAGTAACCATTAAATGACTCTGAGTATGGTGGTTAGTAAAGTACGTAGTATTTCCTACAGAGTACCTATACAACTTCATTAAACTCTTACCTTAGACATGACAAGTTTTTCAGTTCTCACTAAATACCCAAAGATCATGCCGACAAAAAATGGAGAGCCTCGAGTCAACGTGTTCATGTAATAATTGACTGAATAATCCATTATTCGGTCTGGGCGACTGCAAATATAAAAAAGTTAAATTTTTTAAGTATTTTTACCACTCTTAAAAATATATTAAGAGACTCTTTCTTAAAAAAAACGATCCTAGATGATAAATTTTTACTGTAGTGTCCGTCTTGTAGATTATTTTAAAATTAAAATATAACGCACATTTTTTTCTGATTTTATTAGGTAAGGAAATAAGTACGTTTTACATGTATAAATGACATATTTGTTCCCACTTCTAAACTTTGATCCGTTGATGTAAGTATTATTATCTTATATGAAAAAATAAAACCTAACCTTACTAACGGACTAAATAGATTTTTAATTTGCATACCCCTTCATCATCCCTATTATTTATAGCTTCAAAGTCAAATATAAATTAAATATTACCTATACATCGTAGAGGGAAATTCCTTGATAAAATTATAAGTAGTCGCCGCTGTCAAAATAGCCACCAGCCCAGCTAACAAAGCACCCCAAGCTATCTTCTTCCTTCCCATTAGAACCCAATATAAAATAATTGGAGACAAGATATGGAGTTGAACGTCTATTGCTAAATACCATGTCTGACCGACGCACTGAAATAAAAAAATAATATGATTATGTAATCACTATTATTAAATATTCATTTTTTAACTCAAAGCAAAGAGAAAGATTGTTATATTCTTAATTTACTAAAACCTAAGAGAGAGAAAGAGAGAGAGAGACTCATATGTGGTCTCGAAGATATAGGAAGGATATTCTCTCGTAGCGTATAAAACATGCTGGCTCAATCAGAATCGCTTTAAGCTACGCCGTAGGCACTACGGCTACTACGGGGCTACGCCGCGCCGTAGCACAGATGAACGTTTGAAACTAAACTTACAAATGTGAAAATCTTGATTGGATTCATTAAAATTTTAACTATATTTTAGTACTGACTAGCAAACCCGGCGAACTCTGTTTCGCCACCAATGATATTCCCTGTTTTCTTGCTTTTCTTTTAATTTTTTCTGAATTAGCTTTGCTATAAACCTCACGGAGCCTGAGACCTTTCCAACGAATGCAAAACCGTGGAAATCGGTTCGTGCGTTCTGCAGTTATAGCGTCAGGAAGGAAAACCCAACTTATTTTTATATAATAGATAAGCCTATCTTACTCCAACCAAATATTGAACATTTCACTTACCGTATTAGTGGGATTCATATAATTCTGTACATGTAACAAGGTAGACCACCAGGATGTCCTACACCTGTGAACATGGCCTTCCACGACAGTCCATATGGGTCCATCAGTCCATCGGTTTAGAAACGTAGCTTCTAAGAGTACAATAGCGGCCAGTAAGGGAAACATGCGTAAGAGTCGATTCAGCCAGAACAAGTGAATATTTTTCATTAATTGATCTAAAATAAAAAAGAAATTCTATGAGAAGGAAATTAAAGGAGGTATTTTCAATGTATTTTGTGAACAGCAAACTGCAGAAGTTAGCAACAGACATCGGTAAATAATATTACTAAGTCATTTATTTTTATCACACTAAATAACTCAGTAATTATTATTTATTACACATATTGAATAAAATACTATTATAAAAGTAAATATTTCTGATACAAAATCAATCAGATTAAGAATAATGATTGACGATGATCTGATAAAGAATGTGGTTCAATTACAAAATTCATATTTCACGTGACCAAAGGAAAGGGTATTGCTCAAATAACACTATTACTAGATAAGATAATAGCACCAATATGCCAGAGAAGTATTATTTAATCAAATTTAATTTCAGAGTATCTCTACCATGCGTCTGAAGCAATATCTAGTATTTATCGATAGTCGCTAGCGACGACGTAAATTTTTTGTATGTCTAATTTTACAACGCCTCTACCGATCACCTGTGGAACTAAAATTTAACGACTAACATCAAATACTATTGCTTATTGGTAGAGGTACAGGTCACCCATGACACCCACTGATTGATACAAATACAAAGAGGAGATGCCACAATGTGATTATGCACTGTGGCAAAAAAGAACGATAAAGTAAAAAGGTATAGATAGGTTATATGCGCTCAAGTAGGTATGTATGCCACTAAGTAAGACCTGTCCAATATAATTCGCATAGTGACATTCTTATCATGAGATAATGTATCAGAATTAATCTTATAGCAACTTGATAAGTACTAAAACTAAGTTGTTTAATACACGCGGCATTATTTGACCAGACTTTTGATAGCAATTGATATAAAAAATGCAGTCTAGTCCGACGATTAGTTATCAGAATATCGGTAGTGTAAAAAAATATACAAGATTAGTGGTAAGTATCGTCTCTGGCGTTTCAGGTGTCCATGGGCGATTGCTTACCATCAGGTGATCCGTCTACTCGTTTTCCGACTCATACAATAAAAAAATGTAGAGGCTCAGTGTATGTGAACTTGTATGTTTGTAAATGCAGCACAGTAGAATATCCAGCCAGTTATAGATGATAAAAATGTTTTACTTACTAGAATTCAATTTTCCAACTGTAGTATAAACCACGAGAAAGCCACTTAACATGAAAAATGTGTCCACGGTCATTGTTGCTGCCACCACCCATAAAGCTTGCCATGATGTCCCCCACTAGAAACAAAGATAATATGTTAAAAATTAAAATAAACTTCACAATTTTAATCTATTTCTTTCAAATATTTTGTAGTTAGTTTCAAGTGCGAGAGAGCCATGCTTCGGCACGAATGAGCTGGCTCGACCGAAGTGATACCACGGCCTCTCAGAAAACTGACGTGTAACAACTCTTGCGTAGTGTTTCGTTGTGTGAGTAAGGTTACCAGAGGCCCAACCCCCTTTCCAATCACCGATTCCCCAACTAATATCATAAAAAATATGTATTTTTAGTGAATCTACAATTACGATTGATTCTTACAGTTACGATAATATTGTCTAAAGACAATAATAGTTTTTCAACCGTCTCCCAAAAGAGTAGATTCTCAATTCTTGTTTTTTAGAGTCTCTTTTCTACTATATGTTAAGTAAAATGTAAAATTCCCACAATTATTTATCTTACGTTTTTTTATCTAATTATACTGATTAAAACTAGTATTATTTATTGATTACAGAGTCATGAGACCATTTTATCATGTAGGTAGATAAGATAAATAAAGAATGTTAATATTCTTTCTTTCATCAATTACACTAATATATAAAATGAAATGTCAAAATTTGTTTGTTTGGATGTTTATCCGTCAATGACTCTGAAACTACTGAACGGAAATTTAAACAAGTAAACAGACAGGGATTGATCTGACTAGGATAATAGGATACTTTTTATCCCACGGGAACGCAAAAGAAACCGTTGACAGAAGCTAGTTTCCTATAATAATTCTATTCATAAAAACTAATACGGTACTACTTTAATTCAAAAATTAAGGTTTGGTAATAAATAATGAGTACTATTTAGTAAAACACATAATTTATCCCTAGGCTTACACAAAAATATTACACATCGAGTCATAAAAAATATTTCTGTTAGAAATGGGACGATGTGGGCCGATTTGTCTTTAGGCGTAACGTTTAAATGTTCCCTAGTTGTCGTTTTATTATTATCAATTTATTCTATTTATCAGTTCGTTTCTAAGAACTGTTATAAACATTAGTTAGCCGAAACATTGCAAAGGATCACGCTACTCGTTTTTATTATCTTTTTTTTATATTGGAATAGCTAGTGATCTTTTCGTATTATAACTTTCGTGAGACATACTAATCGCGGAATGCTGCTCATAATTATGAGCCTCTAGCATGGCTTGAAACTAGTCGAGTTCCTCGTCAAACAATTACGTAAGTAAGCCGATAACGTAATAATTAATTTAGCTTGTGATTATCTTTCCAAAGTATAGATGAAATATCAAATAAAGATTTAGCCTTTAAATGTAACAATAGAACTAAAACATTAACAGTACTAAAAATAATACAAATCTACATACGAAACGTATTTGCGTTTTATAGCACTCACCGTAGATGCATCAAGGGGATTGGACCAATTTGGTTCTGATGAAAACGAATGGCCAAGGACCACCCACATCATGGCTAGAGCCCTGATGCCGTCCAAACATTCAATCGTGTTCGCACCAGAAGTAAATGTCATCACACGACGACCATTTGTATAGACAGAAAATGATCTACCAATAACACTCACTGTCTTAGGATCTGAAATATACAAAAGCTTCATAGAAGAGATTTTACGTCATTTTTGTATAATAGTTACCGTGCGGTACACTCGTGAATATGAGCTCCGGTGTGGGTCAAAACTAGTTGAACTTTTCTCGAATAGTTCACGTGACCACAATTTATTTAGATTTTATTTCAAGTAAAAACAAAAGAAAACCAGTAGAACATTAATAATGATGACTGCACACAAAACTACTGCTACCGTGCACGTGTCGCGGGTTCAATTCCCGCACGGAACAACTCTTTGTATCCACAGATTGTTGTACCAGGTCTAGGTGTCATGTGTATGTAAAAATGTATGTTTCTAAACGCACCCATGACACAGAACAAAATCCTAATGTGGGGCAACGTTTTTTTTAATATTAAAATATACAAGTAAAAGGAGGAAAAAACGTACCTTTTTTCAAAATAATCGTCTGCCAGATATCAAACGTAGTGCTAACAAGAGTTAACAACCCAATTATTGAGAATACAACCCTGTAAAAAAGAACATTGATTAAAATCAGATCAAAATATGTTCATACGTGAAGAAATTGCACTTTACATTAGGAATCGCTTACACTGCCACTGTGTCGCCTGGCACCCACGGCTTGTCGTTAGGCAGACGACAAAACTCATCAGTATATTGAAAACCAATAGCGGATATGTTGAATAAATATGAATTTATTGCTTGCTTAGTTGTACATGATCTTGGGATACATATAGCCAGTCTGAATGATAACCCAGAGAGCGGATTCTGTATTGAAGTCCTGAAACAAAATGTAGATAATTGAAATCTTCTTTATAATAAGTATTATTAACTGTAAAGCTATAACTAATTGTATGGTAACAAGGGCAGAGAAGAGTAGAAGGAGGGTAGGGAGGTCTTTGCCCTGCAGTGGGATGACCACGGCTAAAAATAAAATGACAAGGACACGGGCTCGAGTCTGTGGAAAGCAAACTATATTTACTATTTAAAAAAAATCTTCATGATTTTCATCTCGCTTTTTAAATGCATTATGAAGTTACCATTACGCTTGAGCGCAAAGGTTCATTTTAGGTTTGACTTGACTTTATACTTTCATAGAACAAAATATTGAATTCAAATCCCAGTTAAAATTGTCTGTTCATATAACCATTTCAACTTTGTGATACTTATCCGTTTAATTCATATTCAGTACAATCTCGGTTATAAATGTAAATATTGCTTTAAGAAAACAATGAAATGCTCACCTCTCATCATTAAAAATGCCAGTCATCGCCAGCATTCCTTGTTTGGAAGCATAGTATTCCTTCAAAGTTGCTACAGTCTCATCGTCTAACTGTAGAAGTCTTGGGTCAAAATTTGGTATCTCAAAGTCTTCAGGGAAATGATATCTCTGGTTCATTGGTACGCGAATCATGCAGTACTTCCCTTGGAGTTCGGTGTTTGTTTCTGTTACCAGGTTGATGCCCAGACATTGGTGATAGTTACCCATGTCAAGAGTGTTGCCTGTAAGCACGCCTCGTGGCACCCTGATACCAGCATCAGCAACTGTTTGACAAATATATGAAAATGTAGAGATACGTGTATGTGTAGGAGAGCCATGCTTCGGCACGAATGGGCCGGCTCGGCCGGAATAGTGAGGCCTCACAGAAAACTTACGTGAAATAACGCTTGTGTCTATGTTTCGTTGTGTGAATGAGGTTACTGGAGGCCCAATTACCCCCTTCCCAATCCCCGATTCCCCAACAACCCTTAAATTTCTAACCTCTCTTGTAACACCCTTGGTGTTTCAGGTGGCTATGGGCGGCGGCGATTGCTTACCATCAGTTGATCAGTCTGCTCGTTTACCGGCTTACACCATAAAAAGTATCTTATTTTATGTGTTCATTAATATGAACACATAAAATAAGATACAAAAAACGAAAGAGAATTGAAGATACAAGGATATAAAAAATATTAAAAGAAATTGGTCTTAATTTTAGGTGAAACTTCTTCTACAATTTGTAAACATTTTATTTGGTATTGGTTATACCCAGCTGTGTTAGAGATCAATACCAAAACTTTAAGCTTAATTTGTCACTTTACGACCACTTAACAAGTTAAACGCCATAGTGTCTCCTTTGGATACTCTATTGGCTGTCAAAGACTTAAGTACAGTTAGGTAATAGTGTGTGACTAGATTTTCGAGCAGAATTCAGTTAGTTATTAGCTTTTGTCATATTTTTTATGCAATATTGTCCAAGCAATGTTATCATACTCAATCGCTAAGTTACACCGAAAACCTGTTAGAAATGAGCAAATTAAATTAGTTGACTTAGGTACTGCCGCACTCAGAAACATTTACAGATTACTTAAACTATTCCTTAGTAGTTATTATGTATCAAAAACAATTACTAAGGTTATAGGCTAGCGGTTAGCCATGACATAGACATAGGTTAATGGTTACCCATTAAATGACTCTGAGTACGGTAGTAAAATACTAATTCATTAGGCCGGTGTCGCACGTGTTAATGCACTTATAAAACCAATATTATATTTATAGCAAGATACTTACACAACATGGAGAGAATCGTATTGTTTCTTATTTGATCTATTTGTTCACTACATAACTCCGGATCTATCACATCTCTATAAAGATCCTGATCTAAAGCCTCATTCGGTATAGGCTGTTGAATGTGCCCTTTAACTAATATAAAACTAATTGAAACCACACAAAAAATCACTTTGGAAAACATCTTGCTGATCTCAAACTTTTTAAATTACGACATAATAAGAATCTATAAAGAGCTGTTAAGAAATTTAACTTCGACTGCGACTATCACGATCGATATTCAGATGTAATGTGGAAATATGAAACAAAATTTTGTAATTAAGACGGCTAATCTAATCGTTATATAGCGTTCAATACTGACGGAGACAAATTATTGAAATCATTGATTAGGTCTTTGTTAATCTTCGGTTATTGACCCATTGGAACACGTGAGCTAGATCATTATCAGGAATGCTCCCATAAGACCATAAATCTATCTAAGCAAGTAACTGCCGTACTCAAAGACATTTAAAGATTACTTAAACTATTCCTTAGTAACGATTTTGTATTGAAAACAATTGCTAAGGACTGGGCTACGTAATCATTAAATGACTCTGAGTACATTATATGTATTATAATATTATTATAATACTTACCGCCAAGTATTATAATATAATGTTTGTTTGAATGCTATAAACTATGGAACTACTGGTTCGATTTGATAAATTATTTTGTGTTGGATAGTCCGTTTGTCGAAGAAGGTTATACGCTAAAAAATATCGCGCTACGACCAAAAAAGCCGAGCACAGGAGGTGTAACCGCGATGAAGTAACTAGTATTATATTATGAAAATGCCATAAACCCACAATTTTACCATATTCTGTAATTAAAAGATGTTAATGAAAATAGAAATAATATTTAAATGAAATAAGTAAGACAGCTGTATAAAACCATCATCATCATAAAATGGAAACCTATTCTAGTAAATTAAACTACTCATGCCCATATTTTATTACAAGGACAAGTGGGCATAAACCACATAAACTTTTTTATGTACCTAATTTATATGTATATTATCGCAAATTTCGATGACATTCAGCATTTTGTGTTGCAATTCATTCTTTATCTTAGGATCTAGCAAACCTTCCTTACGTCAGAATTTTAATGCAGGTGAGCAGATAAAAAATCAATAGGTAGATAGAGGCGACATTAATCTGTACTTAGTGTGGTATTAACACTAAAAAAGTGCATGCAGTTCTATCATAATGTACGTATGTAAAACAACTACTTACCTAAGTATGTAGGTAGGTACTCGTAGTAGGTAGATATTTACTTACTTTTTTAATGCACGAGCAGGTTCCTAAATAATATAAGACTAGACCGTTGGTGTGTGCTTTGCAATGTGTACTAGGCTCGACTCAAGCACAGAACTATTATTTGTGTGATTCAGTGATTGTTAATCCCAGTCTGGATGTGATGTATATGTTAAATAATTCAATTTCAAAACCTGGGGGCCTACTCTAATTCAACGAACGCACGAAAAAACTTCGCAGATTGCATACTACAATTCTATTTATTGCGAACTTTTGTGAACAAAAATGAACGAATGAAATGAAGATAAATAAATAGGTTTTGATATATATAAAACCTACGGCCGAAGATTAAACGAAACTTCGGATTCAAGAACCGGAGTAGGCCCCCTGAACCTCTTTCATTTTCGTTTCATTGACTGATTAATAAGTCAATGTTCTCTAATAACATTTAAAATAAAAATTAGCTAATTTTAGTCCAACGTCTGATAAGGAATGCAGGACAATAGGTTTCTAGCGCATCGTCTGATAAGCAAATGAACAAATCATTAATCCTCTGTCGGTGGCTTACCCACTACCTTTTACGCAAGAACGCGAAAAATATTTTTATTTACCGATAGGCGATAGGTACTGCAGTTATACCGTAAATAGAGATAGTGATGTTGATAAATAGTTTAATACCCGTCGCTCGAGGTATGTTGGACAAGAAAGTGATGTAGTAGGTACACGTACAGTGCTCCCAGTGTACATACAACATCAGATACTCCTCCAGATCCGCCTGTGTATTTTAAAATTTGGAATGCTTGAACCCAGCAACTACATCAAGTCATACCCCATAAATATCTCATCTAATACAAAAGTAACGTCGTAGCTTTTTTTGAGGGGGGAAAATCATCCAATGGCTTCTCCTGCCCTGGGCGAGGCGAGAGGGAGTGTCAGACTCTTACTGACTGAAAAACACCCCGTTCCTACTCCTGCTTGTCGAGCCGGAGCGCCGGTAAACCCGCTAGGTAGTCCGCAGCTCCGGAAACGTCGCAGCTTAGTAACGCAACGCGTATAATCCCTTAGTCAGTTGCGTTTGATGTTGTTCAGCGACTTGCGCCGGCGACCGTGCAGTCAGTTTAACTCCTAGTATTTTGTAACGAGCAAATGTCAGTCGAGTGCCTTGTATAATAAAACTGAAAATTGATTATTAGGCGTTCCTATTTATGTTAGAGCAATGTTTTTACCGATTTACCTATTTTTGTCCAATGACTTCAGAAGAAAGAACATAAATGTGCCAGTACTGCCTGTTGATATTTTAAGTAGATAACCTAGTGCTTAAAGAGACCAAAATCCTATCTAAAAGTCGTATATCATGAAAAACATGCTCCATGTTTAAAAAATCTAATATAGCTACATAAGTTATGAATTACCATACAATTAGATAGGTAAGTATGGATGTACCTCTACTTATTATTTTTATTTTAACGCCATCTAGTGAATACCAGAAGAACTACAAAAGACAGACATGTCGTTCTACGATTGCTATCGGCTTATGAGAGAAAATAGTAAATACTTGTTCAACTCATAATGTACATGTATTGTTATGTACCTAGTACCTACCTAAAGAACGTAATTGAATCAACGTAGGTACCTACGTTGGTT
Organism: Spodoptera frugiperda; assembly: GCF_023101765.2. NCBI lineage: Eukaryota > Metazoa > Arthropoda > Insecta > Lepidoptera > Noctuidae > Spodoptera > Spodoptera frugiperda. The sequence continues at coordinate 10,189,170 of NC_064239.1, read as the reverse complement.
CAATTTTTCTTTTTGTTACCTGAGACAATTTTGTTGAAGATACTCCTCTTCCTACATAATTCCCAACCAACCTATCTAGATAATTAAACCTAATATTATGTGAAGTCTAGTGTAGGTAGTTGTAGATACTTATTTAATATGCTAGATAGGCTAGCTGTATGTAAAGATATAAATAGTCGGGAGTCGAGAGTCGGAGGGTTATAAGGTCACGGTAACTTAGGTGTATCTAAACGAAAAAGCGACGATTTTCCTATATAATACATACCTACATACAACTATAGTGTGGTAGATAATATAATACTTTCTTGGGGCCTATCCAACAATTCTATTTTTTTAACCACTTAGTTAGGAATTTATCATCACACGTTTTATTCCCGAAAATGTTTCTACACTCTGACTCTACCACTTTCATATTAATAAACTCTGTCTAACTAGGTAGCTTGTTTACCATTATAATAATAAGTATTCTCCCATTTTAATTAGGTAGGTACCTATTACAATGCTTCAAAACTGAAACTGGTGTTATCTTAGTGTGATTCCGCCGGCCATGACCGGACGCTTGCATCTAAACAACTGCACTACAAACACATTCAATGCAGTCTCTCTCTTTGTTATCTCACACAATGAATATCCATTTACATGCATGTATTCTTTTTTATGGTATAACCGGTAAACGAGCAGACGGATCACATGATGACCATACGAAGGATGGCTCTCCTACACTTTAATATCTATGTACCTAATAAGATGTAATAGTGTAAGTATCTACCTAAATAAGGTATGTTAATTTTACACCATTTGCAGCTCCATAAAATAGAAGAATAGGTAGATAGGTGCTGCTACCAAAATACTAATAAGATAATACCCGGGAATCGAGCCCGGGTGTCGCAATTGCAACCAGACCTGCCAATTAGGTACTTTAGTAAGACTTCAATTCATTTGAAAATATAATTTACAGTAATTTATTAGTTTCTAAGAAAATTTATACTATGGTATGGACTATGCACCTACCTTCATATCTAATACTTCGAATCACTTTTATCAAATACGTGCCAAGTTTACATCAATTAGGATTTATAGCCCGGTAACAATAATGTAAAAACCATCGTTCAATGATATCTGTCTACTAATATTTATCTTACACGCGCGTAAAATAAAAGATTAACAATCTAGATCTTGATCGAAACACAATAACAATAAAGTAATTAGGAACGATTTATCAATATTAGAAGATAATTAGGGGAAGTCCGGGAGAGTTGAACCACTTTTAATATAAAATACCATAAGTATTTGTTTATTGGGTTTAGAGAATCGATTATACACTTATGTGATGCCTTGCTTTAGTAGGTATATTTGTGCTTAATTATATTGCTAATAAATGCGCTAGTAACATTTTATTGGCATTTTACTAAATGAAAAATGAGTCAAGTCTCCCTACCAACAGGGACACTTGAACCGAGGTATGGGGAGAGTTGACCATATTGTTTTTGTGGAAAATAAAAATCATTTTCGGCTTCAATCATAGTTTTAATATCTTATCTTATACAGTAATTAACTTGTTTGTAATACTGCTATCAAAGAAAATGTAATTAACATAACATTCTTCAGGGTTCCGTAGCCAAATGGCAAAAAACGGAACCCTTATAGATTCGTCATGTCTGTCTGTCTGTCTGTCTGTCCGTCCGTATGTCACAGCCATTTATTTCCGAAACTGTTGGGCCTACATAGTTGAAACTCTGTAGGTTGATGTATTTTGATAACCGCTATCCGAATTTTGAATAAAAATTAATAAATTTAAATATTAAAGGGCACTCCATACATGGAACGGATTCAAAAAAAAAATATTTTTCAGCTAACCTATCCGTGATGAGTGTCTATGGATAGGGCTTTAAAAAAGGCATTAAGGTTCCTAAAACCATTTGGTTTGAACGAGATATCATTATTAGTTTTTAAGAAATAAAACATTTTCAAAAACCGCAAATATAACATTGTCGTTCATACAAACACTATGGCATCTACTTGCTAGTTACGGAACCCTTCATGGGCGAGTCCGACTCGCACTTGGCCGGTTTTTTTTTGTAAAATTGTTTCAAAAATGCCATATTTATTTTTCAAGTTTGTCGAATAGAAGCGCCTCCCTTAATTTCATCTATGGCATTTTGCAATTCCATTTTTGTAAGTTTTTTTCGTTTGCGAGCATTTTCAGGAGGCTTGTATTGAAAAGGCATCGTACAAGTTGGCACTGCAAAAACAATAAATTATATTAAGACAGAAAAAATATATTAAGTAGGTATAATTTACCTGCACAGGGAGACATGAACCACTGAGCAAGTCTCCCGCAACCACCCTGGTGCAACTCTCCCGCTCACACTAATTCCCAATTTAGTTTATGACAAACAAAAACCGTGTGCTTAGTGTTTTTCTCTACGATCAATCGTAGAGAAAAATCACTAAGCACACGTCAAACTACATTTGTTTGGCAATATAATAATATCAACACACAATACGTACCTCAATAAATACGACAGCAATCACAAAACTACTTAAAACAAAAAAATATACTCCGCAGCAACAGAAACACGTTTTACATTGTCACTGACGAACCACACCACTAAGATGCAAAATGGCTGCATACTTATGATTGGCCTCTTGAGTGCGACCAATGAATGTTTTGACGTTTCGTTCGCACTAAATCCAAATACAATTTTGAAAGGTGGTTCAACTCTCCTACCTGGGCAAGTCTCCCGGTTTTCCCCTACACTATTATTTTGATCAAGTAAACAAGAATGTTCAGGGGCGTAAGTATACAACTAATTCTCAACTACCAACTAAGAACAAATAAAATCACAGAAAATGCTTGGAAACGATACGAATTTTCAGTTTGCATTGTAAGTGTTAGCACTCAGAGTGCAGCGTTTCGTCGTGCTTAGGTACGAAAAGTAAGGCTACAAACATTACATTAAGAGCCATTATCGAATGATTAAAAAATACCTAATTATAAAATTTAATAGGTTCAGTAAAACAGGGTGAATAATAATTTGTTGAGAAAATATTCTAACATCTATTCAAAATCTATTCACCCCTTTTTAGAGTAGTATAGTTAATTTATATTACAAGTTGAAATCTTTTCTTTTATATACTAATTCAATATAATCAAGATCGTAAGCTAGGTATTGTAGTTTGCGGCGTGTCATACATAAACAAAATACATATGTGTATGTGTGTGTGACAATAAGATCTTCAATCATATTCGATCGGATAGGGCTTCTCACAATCATGTAAGTACCACTATATTATCAACTATACTGGTAACTAATTAGGTACATGACATAAAACGTATGGACGTAATATAACAACATCTTTATTTACAGTGACCTTCATCAAGCAACCAATGTTATCAATCTATAACTATAACAGAAAACATGATAACAGAATAGACAATATTTTATTACTTAACATACAATATCGATTTACTTATGCAGTAAAATAAAAGTCTCAAAAATATGACGTAATTTTTTTTATATAATATAAATGCTGTTAAATATGAAAATAAAAAACAATAATAAAGAAATGCCTAATTAATAAAGCAACAGTTTGAGTCCGATATGATATAATGGAACGATTTTTAAAATCATGACCTTAGAAATGCGTGTTCACAATGATATGAGTTGATTGTGATAAAAATAATAATATAGAGGCTGCTCTCATCTTTCAATATACAATGTATATTCTAAAGCTAAATATTGCTTATAGTTTCAATTACGTGCTAGGTCAATCCTTGCAGACATCCAAAGCCTCCTGTTTCTCTTCAGCAAGTTCCTTGCCTGTAGCATCAAGCATTTGGCGCGCAAAGTCTGTGATGGTCAGACCCTGAACAATCTTCCATTTGCCATTGGCGGTTGTGACTGGGAATGAGAATACGACGTCACGAGGAGTGCCATAAGAACCATCGGATACAACACCCATGCTCACCCAGCGGTCTCCACTTCCCAAGAACCAATCCCTCATGTGATCAGAAGCAGCTTTAGCTGCAGAAAGAGCTGAAGACATCTTTCTTGCGGCGATGACGGCAGCACCACGCTTCTGAACTGTTGTGACGAATGTGGACTTCAAATAAGCATCATCGTTGATAGCAGCAGGGACTGGTTTCTGAGCACCACCAACAGTCACAACAGCATTTGATGCATCTGGGAACTGGGTTGATGAGTGGTTGCCCCAAATAATAACATTCTTAACATTCTGTACAGGGACTCCGATCTTAGCTGCCAGCTGTGACTGGGCACGGTTCTGGTCAAGACGGGTCATAGCTGTGAAGTTCTCTTTGGGAATGGAAGGAGCATACTTTGAGCAAATAAGAGCATTGGTGTTAGCTGGGTTACCAACAACAAGTACTTTGACATCCTTGCGGGCAACTTTGTCAAGGGCTTGACCTTGCTCTTTGAAGATGCGAACATTAGCGGCAAGGAGGTCTTTCCTTTCCATGCCCTCTTTCCTGGGCATGGCTCCTACTAGGAATGCAGCAACAACATCTTTGAATGCCTCCTCAGGCTTTGCTGTTGGGAGCACACCAGCGAGCAGGGGCAAGGCACAGTCAGCCAGTTCCATAACCACACCTTCAAGGACTCCCATCATGGGGGCAATATCAAGAAGGTGGAGGTACACAGGCTGGTTGGGACCAAATACTGCACCAGATGCAATCTGGTAAAGGAGAGAGTAGGCGATCTGGCCAGCAGCACCGGTTACAACCACTTTGATAGGTTCAGCCTGAAATAGAGTGAAGAATACACTTAATATTGTCTCATTTTTAATTTTTATTACTTTGTTTAGCTATGAAAATGTTTTATAAACCAGTTACAATCTGCTGAACATTTTATAAAAATAAGGTGTCAGTCAACTAATGGTTTCATAACAGATACTTCATACAAATAAACAAAAAACAGGTTATATTTAGAAACATGAGTTCTATCCAATTTACTAAGTGTACTAACACCTTCAGTATTCATGTTTGCGCCAATGTTATTCTTATGTAATAGGTACACAACAAGATCACTGACAAATCTAGTATCTAGCAAAATAATTATGTTAACATGGTTGCTATGGTTACAGAGGTTAAGCAATTTAAAAAGTTACGTTCAAATGCATAATCAGGGTATAAAAAAAATAAAAAACAATAAATATGACTGGCCGAAATCGATTAAAAAACGAGCAAACTTGATACTCAAGTTTTTGTTTAGGAACCGGTTTAACTTAACGAACAATTTAACATTCATTATTATTTTTAAAACATCCGTTGACAACATATATATTTAGCAGATTGATAAAAGTATTCCTATGTAATAAACTAATTATAAAAGAATCATGGCAAGTTGCGTTTGTTGATAAAAAAGATTCCGTTCACTAAAGGTCAAATCAAAGTCAATTGAAGTTTGTAATTTAAACACTCACCATTTTTGTATTTGGTTAAAAGATTTTTTACTCTAAAAGTTCTTATTGGCTTTATAATCAACCGGCTGAACCTCCTGTTGGAAATGTACTGTGACGAATTCTGCGGCAAATATAATAGGTATGCGCCGTGTGCACTCGTGTAATGTACGGTTCGCAAAATTGACTTTGACAAGTAGGTACCGCTCCATTATCTTGGTTGACACATGGTTGACAACCGGCTTAGTTTGATAACATGATTATTTGTCCAATTTATTTGGACCTTTGAGTTATTTTGGTGTTTAAGGCCTTTCCTCACGTATTGCGTTTCTAAATATACTGGATGTAATTAAAATCTTCAATATTTTTTATACTTTATAAAAACTAATACTTTATAATAACTACTAAAATAATATCATTACTTGAAGTCTTGAACCAAAAAACCAAATAAAGTTTTTTTATAGGTTTGCAATTGTTACCTATACCTTTGTAATTTTGATACTTTATTTTAGATTTCCGAACGCGGGAATAATGTTGCCTGTAAGCTCATGTGAGTTAAGTTTAAAAAAAATTATAATGTCTTGAAAAAGTCAATAATGATCTCAATTACAATTATCTTACATGGTTATAAATGAGGATATTTTTACATAATAATTTACACAGCCTTGGTAAATGCTTTTTCATTAGATGTACATTTCCTTTCTAGCAACCCTGGTTCAATATGCCAAGTGACATAACTATAACCTCAAATTCCTTTTCAGGGTAGTTCCGAGCTGCCTTGGTTGGTTTTTGATAAAAGATCAGTGATTTTCTCCGTGTTTGTGCCGGGATTGGTTTGTTAATTAATGGTTTAAAGTTCCGTAACAACAAAATGTCGTCGCTTTTAAGATCTACGAAATTTGTGCGATACTTCACTGGTGCGGCCCGTACGCTTATCCTAAACTCAGCCAAGACCGCTGAAACTACTACTTTAATCAATCCTAAAGCTTTATGTGCTGCCAATAAGTGAGTATATTATAAACAATATAATTTTTAAGTAAATCCAATCAGTACATTTCTTTAAAATCCTCTATCAATTTTCTTAGAGTAGATAGTTATCATGTCAAAGCCTCTCAAGTGTAGTATCTTTGAAAATGCCGTATTAATACCAGTTTTACATAATTTTAAATTAAATTGAACTAAATACTACCTTATTTTAAATTTACATTAATGTTTTAATATGACTAAACTCAATAACAATAAATGAAGTAAGGTTACTTCAAGTAGTTACATTCTAAAATTGTATATAATTTTCAGTGTGCTTATGAGAGATTATGCAACAAAAAAGAAAGAAAGTCTAGAACCATTGTTACAAAAATTGGACACTGAAGTTCGAAGATTTGGAAGAATCACCAAAAAGGATATTGACGAAGTATTTGATGAAATTAAGTCGAAAAATGACATCACAAGCTCACAGTCACTCCTGGTCATTAGATGTTGTGGTAAGAATATATTATAAGAATGTTTTTATGTCATAACCAAAATATTTTCATTCTGTTTTAACATATTATTATCATAGAAAACAAACCACAAATCCAAAAATGTTGAAAAGTTTTGTTTATAAATAAAATAAGCAATAGTTTTGAGGCACAGAGGGACAGAGTAGGCTGTCCAATGTCAGTGTGCCTGTGCACTCTGCGCATGATGAAGGGTCCCTCTGTGACTTGAAACCAGTAGAGCTTTTGTTTATGTATAAACTGTGATTTTTGTTTCTTCCGTATGTCTCACAATAATTATTATAAAAATCTAGGTGAGCTTGTACCAGAAGAGTTGCCAGAACAGAGAACTCTATTGGTCCAAAAAATATGGAGTGTGCTCATTGAAAGAGGAATTCCTATGGATATTTCTCACTATAATGCTTTACTACGAGTTTACATTGAAAATGAGCATCAATTCTCCCCGGCTAAATTCCTTGAAGAATTGGAGAGAAAAGGATTGCAACCCAACAGGTAATAATTATAACTTTATCATCCATCCACATAAAATAGTTTTTATAAGGCAGAATATGAAAGTCAACAGCAATTCTTTGATGCATTTTTTTTATTGAATAAGCCCGTAAACAATCATACGGATCACCTGATTGTAAGCAATCGCCACCGCCCATGGACACTTGAATGTCGAACGTCGGTTTTCCGTGAGGCTGTGGTATCACTTCGGACGAGCTGGCCCATTTGTGCCGAAGAATAGCTCTCCCACAATTAAGTAATAATATCTCTTGACTAAATCTTATTTACAAGTACTAATAGGATTGTTTTAATCCAGGGTAACATACCAAAGGCTCATGTGGCGTTACTGCCAGGAGGGTGATGTTGAGGGAGCCACAAGAGTGTTAGAAAAGATGCGCGAACTAAGCATGCCTGTGTCAGAACCTGTACTGAATGCATTGGTAATGGGCCATGCGTTCCATGGTGATACTGATGGAGCTAAAGCAGTTTTGCAGACCATGGCAGGGGCTGGACTTGAACCCTCTAACCGTACATATACATTACTGGCATGTGGATATGCAAAGAAAGGTGACATAGACGGAGTTCAAGAAATAATAAAAACTGCAAGTGATAAGGAAACACAACTTACTGACCGGGTAAGTCCATTTCATAAATTACTATTATCAAGTTTTCTGAGGGAGGTGAAATAATACATACTATAATGTTAATGCAAAACAATATAGAACATTTTGTAAAACCTTGATTTTTTATTCTAGGACCTATTGGAAGTCATTGAGCATTTAGCTGTAAGTGGACATGGAGATAAAGTGGACCAGGTGATCCCCCTCCTGCAAAAAGGTATAGGATACAATCAAGATGTATGTAATGTCATACTTAGACTGCTCAATAAGGGACAAGAAGGAATCGCTAAGAAAATTATGAAAACCATGCCAAAATCTACCAATATAGAAGATACCCCATTTAAAGGCGCATTCTTTGTGAAGCAGTTGCTAAAACTTAACAAACCTGCTGATGAGGTTATTAAAACATGCAAGGAACTGCAGGATGAAGGGCTTGTACCAAAAGCTCTTTTCATTGCAGCTGAAGGTTCACTGCAACTTGGCCAATCAGAATTAGCATTGAAACTATTCAAAGAACTAAAACAAGAAGGAATGGAAATCAGGCAACATTTCTATTGGCCTTTGTTAGTTCAGAAGGCAAAGGAAAACGATGAAGAAGGCCTCTTGCAAATTTTAAAAGAAATGAGCAGCAATGACTTTACAGTTACTGGAGAAGCATTAAGAGATTATGTTATCCCTTACTTGATAAAAAAAGATTCTCCACAGAATGTCTTACTTAAACTTCAAATTGCAAATGTACCAACAATCCATGCTGCAAGAAATCTAATGGTCGATCTTTTGGATTCTGGAGACATAAAAGGCGCAGCGGAAATAGCTCTGCAATATAGACCTTGGGGCAACTACTCTCTTGTTGCTAGGTCCCTCATCAATGCAGTGAATAAGACAAAAGATGTAGAATCGTTTGCAAAAATTCTCCATGCTATAAGTAGTAAACCTTTGTCACAGGGTGAAGAAGATGTTGCCGCCAACAACGAGGAAGGTCAAAGTGATGAAAATAATGATATTCATGAAGTCGGCCGTATTGTGAGGTCGTCTGCCAAGAGTTTGGCTAAACCAGACTTAGTAGAAAAGCTTTTAAGAAGTGTTGACTCTAAAGGTCTGAGAATAACAACTGACACTGCAGAATCAATTGAACAATTTTTAGGAGGAAACATGACAAAGGATTTGTCGCAGTTGTTAACCAAACTATCGACAACTGAGATGGAGCTGGTTCCGATTGAGAGTACTCGGAGACCTGGAGGACCTCGCACTACCGCTCAAATGGAGAATCAACTTGCACAATTGAAAAACAAAGGTGTCAACAATCTATCTCGTATACAGAAACAGCTGCTTGTTGCTTACATTAAAGAAAATAATGTGAGCAAGGTGAACAGTTTCTTAGAGGAATTGAAACAATCGAACTTTGAATTAACAACGGCGACGCTGGCTCAGTTATTCGAGTTTTACTGCGAAAATGATGAAGTTGAAAGAGCATTACAATGTAAAAAGCAACTTGCTGAGAAGGAACCAGGCTTTGTTCTAAACAAATTCAAACTAGTACAACTGGCATATGCTCAAATTAGAGCAAACAAATTTGATGAAGCTGTACAAACTTTGGAAAATCACAAACATGATGATAACACAACAGGTTTTATGATAAATTCCAAATGCTGGCAAATGCTAAACACATTAGCTGAACAGAAAAAAGGTGTCGAAGTAAGTACATCTTTATCAACTTAGTGAAATTAAAATCTAAATATAAAAAAAGAATAATCTTGACCTAAGTGGCTACTTGGACATTCATTTCACACACAAGATTAATGAATAGAGGGTTGATAGAACTATTCAAACATTTATAATCTCCTTTATTTTTCAGGTAAAACAAATGACAAAGACACTTATAGATAACAAATACATTGAGCCTTCAAATATTATTTTGGGCCCATCAATCAAAGTGCACCTACTACAAAACGATGTAGACGGTGCATTGAAAGAGTTTGAGAATTGCTGCAAACAATATAGGAGTACTCCTTGGAAGGGAGAACTGATGAAGTCATTGATCATGAAGGAGGATGCTACTAAACTTCAGTGGTTAGCTGACCTCAGTACTCAGGTATACCATCTTCATATTTGATTCTTATTGAGAATTTGATATATTTCTCTCTTTTCTTCACTAAGTTACAAAGAACTAAATCTTAACTAGATTTTCTGGACTGACTCATGTGCAATCAGCCACTATTATATATCATACTTTAGGATATAAAACTTGTAGCTATTTATATGAATCCCCAGAAATGTTACTATTGAGTTGTCTAAATAAAAACCCTGGAAAGATCTATACCTATTTCTTTTTACCCGACTGCCAAGGAAGGGTTATGTTTTTCGCGCGTATCTTGTATGTATGAGCCTAATATTCTTTATTACCTCATTTCTTCGAAACGGCTTGATGGATTTCGACAATCAGGGTATCGTTGGATTCGTCTTAATTACCCAAGTGTTCTTAGATATGTGACGTAAAACAAAAACCAACATGGCGGCCGTGAGGCGCCCTAGATAGGAGTAAAAAAAATTTTTTTTTATTTGCTACAATATGGGTATCAAATTAAAGAGCTCATCATGAGGATTCCAAAATGGTATATCACTGACATATAGAAAAAAATACTATGTGCAATTATGTTCTTTATTATCCAAACTAAATACTCGTATAGGTAGGTACTACGTGACGCGATTGACTAGCGGTGTCTGAACTTAAAAGTGAAAAGTGATAATAAAAGTACGTCTTAACTAAATTATTTACAATGAATTTATTTATAAATAAAGGACTAGCGACCCGCCCTCGCTTTGCTGAACGTTAAATAAGGAATCTATCTACATAGTCGTTTACCTATAGCCCATGCGACGCGTCAACTGTAAAGACCGTTTTTTGTCTAAAACTAGTAGAAATTTTGAAACAGTGTAAAGAGCAAATTTTATCTTCATTTAATGTAGAAAATTAATAGACTATTTAAAAGGATAAGGATTAATACTATTACGGACAAAAACCCCTCACAATAAAAGATCCAAAAAAATATATTAAATAGTCCACACGACGAAAATTCTTTTAAAGAATTAGACCGTTTACGAAATTTGTAAATAGTAAATTTAACTGCCCTTAATCCTTCTTCTTTTTCTAATTCCTTTACTCTCTTTGTGTTACGCAATCAATCTAAAATAACTTGATCGACGTGTGTTATTTTTTTATTATCTTGGTATTGGAAGTAGTTCTCTCGTGTCGCGGGTGAAATCTTGAGAAACACATAGCCGTATTATAACTAACTAAAAAGTGTTAAATAAAAATAAATAAATTTAAAAAATTAAAAAACCCGACTGCATAAAAAACACTTTAAATAAAAACTGAAAAGTAAAAAACAAGCTTAGTCTAAAAGTGTAGATAGCAATGCTATTACCACATAATTAAATAATTTCATAATCAATACACAAAAAATAATAATCTTATGCGAAACATAATTGAGTGTAACAGTCGGGACCCATTAAATAAACTAGACTAAAATCATTCAATATGGGTCCCAACTGTTGCACTCAATTATGTTTCGCATAAGATTATTATTTTTTGTGTATTGATTATGAAATTATTTAATTATGTGGTAATAGCATTGCTATCTACACTTTTAGACTAAGCTTGTTTTTTACTTTTCAGTTTTTATTTATTTAACACATTGAGCGCCGTGGTGGTCACTGATGACCGACGTTAGCGGAGGATTTGCCTTCAACAGTTATCTATTAGCAGTCAAAGACTTAATAACATGTTTCATTTTCTTCTAGATTCATGGAGAAGTAAACATCCTGCATGACTTGGTGCTCGCGTTCGTAGAGTGCGGCCGCTTGCGCCAGGCGCGTCGCATCCTCGAGACGCCCGGACTACAGACTCGTCACCGCCGCTTAGATGACGCTTGCCAGAGATACGTAGAGGTGTGTTATATTTAGTTGGTTCGATCACAAAAAGGACATACATTAACATGCAAGAGTTTAGACTGCTTTGTTGGTGGAGTACTCAAAAGGGTGAATGCAGGACATGATTTAAAATAAATTAAATGTTGCCCCAACTCCCAACACTAAGGTTATTTCTATGTAACCAAGAAATAAACTTAGTGTTGAACACATTATTCATCATTGTAACTTCTAGATTCTACAGAACTATTGACCTTTACTTAATAACATAACTTACTTTTGTTACAGGACGGAAAGTCCGAGTACCTCGAAGGTTTGCTTGAAGCTACGAAAGAATTGTCCAATGTCGACCGTGGTAACATCTTCTACCACCTTCTCGTTACATACTGCAAAGCTGACGAAACTGACAAAGCTCTGGGTCTTTGGACTCTTCTGCAAGAAGAAGGCGAAATACCCAGCGACCAGTTTCTTACACACCTCGGCAATCATTTAATAGCGAAGAAGAGAGAAGTACCATTCGTAATACCGGAAGGTACTTCAGTTGCTACTAAAAAGAAAAAAAATCAAGGTGATGTTGTTGAGAAGATCGTGAGCCGGAGAGAACCAACTAAACCGACCAAAAACGACGTATCGACTCATATCGAAACTTTGACCAAGGATGGACAATACTCCCAAGCAATTGATGTGGCTATGAAGTCTATTGAACATGGTGTGGTACCTAAGACAAGTGTGCTGAAATTCTTACTGAAATCTTTAGCTGATGAAGGAAATGTAGAAAAGATACAACAGTTGGGCAAACATGTAAACGATTCCTTAAAACGTCGTGTGACTTACGACGACAAACTGACCATGGCTGTGTTCAATAGAGGCGCTGGACCACAACATATCGATAATGTACTCGAATCAGTTAAAGCTGCTAAGTCTGAAGAGGAATTGGATAATGCGCTTCGAAAATATCCTAGAAGTAGCGCACTTGCAACCGTCGTTCTGGACAGTGAACTCACTGAAAAGTGTAAGTATTGAATAAAATATTATCTAAATTCTACTCCGTAAGTAGTCTAAAATCAGTGCATTGGTTTAACCATATATCAAGAGTAGGAATTGCTACAAGCCTCATGTATGGGACTATATTTTCACTAAAACTTATGAGCATTAAAGGTATGCGTCCATAGGCCCGCATCGTACGCATCGCACGCAATGGATTTTAGCTTGTCTTGTGTAGAAACTTATACAACTGCGTCCACTGCGATGCGATGCGTACTGATGCCTGCATTTAATCAATATTTTGTTCATGTACCTAGTGATTATTCTCTATTTGAATCATCCCATTTAATTTCAAACTTTGACACCACAATGCAATCTTATATTTCGTGATAATGTAAATTGTGTTTTTTTTTTCTATAGGCAAACAAATAGCCGACATTGCAGCATCGAAAGAAAAGTTCTTACCAGCTAACTTGCTTTGGATGGAATTTATACTGAACGGTAGAGAGAAAGAAGCCGAAGAGATCTGGTCAAAATGGCTGTGCAACGCGCCTGTTGTCGTATTCAGAAGGTTACTGCAAGAGAGTCACACAAGAAAAGAACCGGAAAAAATTGAAAAACTTATTCAAATATTGAAATCAAACAAGGGATTGTCTCTCTCATCGTTAGGTAATGCCTACTCGCGCCTTATTAATTTCTACATCACGGAAAATAAAATTGATATTGCTGAGGAAGCTTTCTCAGCGGCACTTAAATTGGGTTTGAAAACGGAACACATGAACAAGAGCACTTTAAAAAGACTGAAAACTACAGTAGAAGAATCAGGAAGAATGTTTAAATACGAGATTTAATTTAAAATACCAAAATGTATCTTGCATTTTACAATCAGCATCCATTTTCTGATTAAAATGTTTTATAGGATATTGTAAAATATTACTAATTTGTTGATATGTTATGATATGAATGTTACTTTGTTCTTTTGAACTCCCCGGTGTAAGTAGACCGATAAATCTTTTATCGAGAAAATTATTGTCTTGTTTATTATCAACATATTATTTTAAATTAAAGAAAGTAGAGCGCTAACTTGCAATGGCTGTTAATTACAAAATATGAATAAACAAGTATTGAATTGCACATGTAGAATAGTTTATTTTAGTTATTAATAAATTATTAGTTAATACTTTTCTAGTATTATTTTAACCAAGTCTCCGAATTTATGAAAAAGAAAATGACGATCTTCACCAGCGATAGCATACTTGATGGCTGTTATGTCGCCATACCTAATGGCTAGGCAGATCTGAATTTGGCCAAACATTGGGTAAAAGGCTGGCCAACCTGTATTGTTGAGAATTTTGTCTGAATGAAATGAGTGTAAGTATTGTATTTCTAATAACTCAAGGGAGGTAGATGCGGGAACGATAGCCATTATTCACAGCATCGATCACTCGGCTACACATCGCGATCCAACCCATAATTATAAAAAGCCAGGTAGGTACCATATAATTTAGCCGGATATGTACCTAATCTAAAGGTTGACAGGGTACATAGAGCTACGAGGTCTGCGTTGCTCGAGGTCCGACAGGGTATTGTCAACTTTAAGAGGGCAAAAAAGGACCATGACCATGGGCGACACTGATCGCTTTATACCATCAATAAATTGATACGTCGATCGGTTCGTTTGCCCTTTGTTCCACAAAAAAAGTACATGTAGGTATATCTAATCTGATATGATACAATGAAATTAAGAGTAAGTATGTAGGTGGTATGTAGATTAGAACAAAATAATAAAATAAATATTTTACATTTTCAAAAAGCCTGGCAAGAATAGATGGGTGATTTTTTTTTCATTTAAATACTGAGTATTTATCTGAAAAAAAAAGTCGCCCGGTCTCTATTGGCAAATAGCGTCTGAATAAAGGCGGTTTCATACTTTTCTTTGATTGGAAATAGACTTGCATGTCGTGACGTATCGTGTATCTTAAAACGCTTCGACCTGTCGTTTGGTGGTCACAGCGCTACGACACACCACGCCATGATAATGTATTTCTGTAAGCATTTAGTGACCCACACGACATTTATGCCGAATATGTTTACGTTTTAACTGTTTTCAGTTATGTAAAAATAAGTTGTCTTCGTTTATAAGTATATCTTTTACCTATTCCATTAATTTAATGACATCTATTACAATGTAAAATATAATGTAATTCTGTAATAATAATACCTATGGCTATACCTAAATATATTTCTTTATTATCATCTTATCATGTTAAAAATAAATTTGTTTATTAGGATTCTATGAAACCGTTTTATGAAAAACCGGTTTATAAAATTGAATATGGCAACATTATCTATTTTACGGGAAAGAAAAACGCAACGAAAAATATTTTGGCGGGAATTTAAGCGTGGCTTCCAACCAACTTCTCCAAGATTCGTTTAATAGTTTACATTTGCTAAAAGTTTCTTTTCATTTGTTATTTGCATGAGTGATTAATATTCTTGTAATACAAAAATGTTTTATCCCGTTGATTCATTGAAACGAGGTGGCAGATTCTATTTGTGTTGGGTCGCAGATTCGTGGCCTTTGCGATTTGCAACTATTACTCAGAGACAACTTTGGTCTCAGGATATTCGAAAAATATGGTAAGAAACTGTAACTTTGTTACAAAGTATTATCTAAGTTATTTCTAAACACTGCTTTGATTTTTTTATTGTAGCGATGATTTGCTAGAAGTAATGACTAACGAGTCGGGTCGTCCGAGCAGAAGATTTTCTCTTCGTTTAAGTTCTCAACTACTTCGAGGATTAGTAAGATTATATCAACGAAAAGTTACTATATTTTTGGGTAAGTTTTCTATTATGAGTAGGTAGCTAACTAGATGTTACGGAGCTGCGGACTACCTAGTGGGTTTACCGGGGCTCCGGTTCGAAGGACAGAAGTAGGAACGGGCTAGTTTTTAGTCAGTAAGAGTCTGACAATCCCTCTCGCCTCGCCTAAGGCGGGAGAAGTCATTTGATGATTTTTCTTACCTTAAAAAACTAGATGTTTCCTTAAAAAGTTCCTTCTTAATTACCTAATCATGTGTAATATTCTCCTAACTTACCTATTCATTTTGCTATCAACAAGGTCCTCATTATGAGTTTACTTAGTTACTTACTTACCACTTAAGTTTATATTTATAAAATACTTAATAATGCACTAAAGTACTGAGTAATGTTTGCAGGTGACCTATGCATGATCAATGCTAATGTGATAAAAAATTCAAACAAAAAGTAAGTACACCTTTAACAATGTTTATTAAAAATATGTTAAATAGAAATATAGAGACAATTTCAAAATTGAGATTAACAATTTATTTGTAAGAGTAAGATTGTAAGAGATCTGCTGTCACTATGCACTTAATTATTATAATAAAAAACCTATCACATTTTTATTGCTATAATTGAATATTGAAATAATTGGAAGATAAAAGTAGGTGATCATTATAAAAATGTTGTAATATCTTAGATGGAATATCCATGAGGTGGAAATAGTAGAAGAAGTGAGGCGGCCACAGCTGCAGCAGCTTGACATTCAAGAGATAATTCAAGAACCACCTGAAAATGAACAGAGGATTGAGGAAATGATACAGGTTTACACTTATTATTGAGATTGTTTCTAGATATTAAGGGAGCTGCTCTACTTGACTTTTTTTAGCTGAAAGAAAGGACATTAGACTAGGTTTCTACATTGTTTGAACTCTCTCTAGTCTCTTTTTCAACTTAAACTTCTTATCTTCTTCATCTATCTCTACTTCTTCATCTCCCTGATACACATGACTGATGCCCAAATCCAAAAATTTAAACCACCTCTTGATATTTATTTTTATTTCTATAGAGAAGTGGCAATGTTGTCTCAAATATTGCTGACATCACATTGAAAGAAGCTGCTATTGGTGAAGTGATCCCACCAAATGTAAGTAATTTCAAAACACTTTAATGCATGTTAAAGAAGAGGTTACTATTTAGGATCTTTAGTGTATTAATTAAATCTTAATCTAATGAAAACATGCAATAGGTTTTAAAGGCACTTACATTGTTGCCGCCGACACCGTAATGGGGCGAACTTCATACATTGGAATGTGTTTTTTAATATGAGTTTGTTTTGTTGTTGTTTTCTAATATGAGTAGTCGAGTACTTACTTAGGTATTGTAAATGGTGGCATCAAGGTAAATGTTGTATGGTCAACAGTGTCAAGTACCTATCTACCTATCTGACTGTGTTGTTGTATGTAAGGATAAATAGGTATAGTTCAGTTCAATAACTGCTATTTTTTAAATGTTCAGATACACTCGTGTCTTATCACTACTACATAGACAGCTTGTAATTTATATGAAAATCGTAGGACGGTTTCGGTGAAGAACGCCTGGATCCCCTTCAATTGCTTCAAGACCGCACCATCGAGATGATGTTGGTGCAGCCAGACATATCGACGGCGCACAGCGGCTTGGACATCGCACTCGACGTGACCGACAAGTCGCACGACAAATCGCGACTTTTGCTCGAACCAGCGCACGCACAGATGGAAAGAATCTCCGAGCATGATCTCACGATGTTCAGAAAATGTATTTATCATTTATTATGTTTTGTTGATTTTGTATTATTTATTACCAAGAACATAAAACATACCTATTTGTAATCCTCTTAATTCTTTAACGAATTTTAATGTTTTCTTTTTAAGCTGCGGGAGAACTAATGCCTGAATTCGAAAAAGGTAAAGGATTTTTTTCATCTCTGTTTGTTTACAATTACAAATGTCATCTCATTTTTGGGAACATGATGCTGGTATGTCCAACATGAGAGACTGCTGTCTCCAAAATAGTTTAGATTATGCGAGGAGAGAGTTTAATCTTTAGTCTTTATCAATCATTCACTATTCCCATTGATCCATCCTTTAATTTCTTTTTTATCCAATTCACTTACCTTACCTACATCCATTAAAACCCTAGTATTCCTGCAGACATTCCTGAAATACCTGAAATCCCGAATCCCGAAATGCCTGTTCCTGAACCAGCTAAGTCAGTGTTTTATTTTTTATTACTTATGTAAAACAGAAAACTTCCTACCTTTACCTACCTTATCATTTAAGTAAAAATTTCAGACAATGTTTATGTCTAAAATAAAAATAATTCGTCTTTCCCCTTTACTACCCCAACAGATGACTTCTATATTCTTATGCTAAGGCTGACAATATTTATGCTGTAGATAGTTTACTTTATAGGTATATCAAGGTACTTGCATCTTAATCCCAACGCAACACTCAACCCTAGGATTACCTACCTATAGCAGTTATTATGATAGTCAATGTTATCTTTAGGCCTCAAGAAGAACCAAGGGCGGAGATTAGAGAACTTAGTAACATCGTCGAACCCGAACAACAAAAAGCACAAGAACCTGTGCTGGACAATGAACTAGAGGTAGGTAACAAAAGCTTGCACGTTAAGCTACTCAATACTGTCAGTTTTCTATAAATAATGTGCATGCTTTAAGGTGCGTTTTAACGTGAGATTAATTAGTAATTTTCTTAACATGGACGTCACCAGTCTTTATTTATTAGTTCATGCCTTAGGTAGGCTTTAAACTAATTAAAATATGTGACGGTTTAGGAATTAGAAGAGCTGGAACCGCTAGCAAAACGTCGTAAGATCCGAAAATTAATAATAGACAAGAAGACGAAGATAAGTTCTAATCACTTCCGAGCTAGGATTGAAAATCCTTTGGTAGAGTTGCGATGCGAGGTATTTATTTATTTGTTTTATTTTCATTATTTTCCTTTTTTTGTTAATCTACTAAAATATTAATTATCTACGAGCCACTCGAGAAAACATCCGCATTTTTAAACACCAAAAAGCAGAATTGTTCTATTTTTCAAATCTACCCTCATTTTCTTAACACAGGACAGTTCAGACGACATAATATTGATAAGAGTACCCGTGGAAGAATACTTTCGGCGTCCGTGTCAAGGCGGTAACAAAATTATATCAAATTTTGGGTACACTATTTCGGTACTTTTTGGACGCAACCTTGGAATAGTCCCGGGTGTACCCCTTGCTGAAAGAGAAATGGAGGTCAGTGAACTATATTTTATATTCTTTACGTTCTTGCTCAAAAAATAATTGTCATTTTCTTCATTTCCTGCATTAGTTGGTCGAGACGATCTAGGAAACTAATTTTCCTTTTTAATCATTACATTAGGATTTGGTCCTATGTCCTAGATGCATTTACAAAAATATCACAAACATTTTACACATAGATCTGAAACAACAATTTACTGAGGCCTGCTTGCGAGGCTTCTTTTTGCCTTTAGTCGCTGTAAAGCCAGGTGGACCAGACCGCGTTGGTCTGTCTCCTGGCTCTGAATAAAGGTCCCTGTAAATTGAGTGTTCATTCATTCATTGATGAGTGATTCATCACAGATGTCATTTGCATATTACTTGACCTGCATATAAGCATAATCTAAAGACTATATTTAGGTATTTGTGGTCTTGAACTTTAGCAAGCTGAGGCCGTAAGGAGACGTCGTACTACAAAGAGAACGATGCTAGGCATTATAGAAGAAGAACAAGAGGTCCCTGTTGTTCAAGAAAGGCCTGAAGTACAAGTGGAACCACTCATGCCTGAAGCGAATGTGACCGACGGAATGTTGAATATTTCTGAACCACCACGTGTAAGCGCACAAATTGACATTGACATCGCAGATTTACCCACACAAAAGGTAGAGACGTTATCGCAAGCACGCAAAAGGACGGCAGGACCAGAAATGTTTGGAAGCGTAAGTAGTATGTTTTTTAATCTAATAGACCTCATGACGATAGGCTCCTCTTAGGTCAAATCAAAAATATTGATTTACGCACTTTCTGCAAAAGGAAATGTAACATAGGAAGCCTAACACTTATTTATTTTAATTACTCTATTTTTCTTTTAGCCAAAACATCAACGTTCCATGGGTTACAAATCATTCCGGGAAAGCCAGTTGGCTAAAGATTTAGCAGATATTAACGCAGGTAATAATTATTTTTGCTAAGAATTTCTAGTACGAGTAAGTAAAGTGCGTGTACTTTATTGATTCAGTGTACAAATTACAGAGGTAGAGACAAACAAGGAAAATGTACCAGCAAATATCATGGCGCCAGTACCACAACCTCCTCAAGATGCTGAATTGATACTGTCCTCAAAGTTACAAGAGGCTGGCCTGGCGGATATTCCACAACAACCTATAGTAGTGGAGGTCGAGGTGCACTCTCAAATTCAACGACCGACTGCTTCACAAGGAAGAGCTCGTGTGACTGGGAGTGAACGGTCTGAAACTCCTTTAGGCAGTCTCGACAGGACGAAGGTATCGCTGGGCGATTCAGAACAGACTACAGACTCGAAAAGATTTATACGGTAAGTTCATTACTATAATTCCTAAAAAGCTGACGCAAAGCGCGGTTAGGTTTAATTATGTATAGATTATATTTGTGTCGTAAGTATGTATCAGTGTATATCGTGTGAGATTATAACTTACGAAATAGTATTCAGTTCCTTTCTGCAAGATAAATTGATTGTATGACAACTAATACAAAGTTATTGTTTGTTACAGTGATCAATGGGGCACAGAGGGAACCATGATCAAAATAATGAAACACATTAAGGCAAACCTTCAACCAGTGACGGTGAAGAGTCTCCTTGATAAAGGTCCCGTTATATCTGGTTACCAAGGTGTCATAGCTGCGCGATGCTTTACTTCTATACTCAGTAAGTATTCTATTTTCTATTTTACTAAATACTTTTATTTCGAGTTAATGACAAAAATATAAAATTTTCCAGAACTAAAACAACATGGCTTCGTTAGCGTTACCAAGAATCCGGATACACTGGAGATAATTGATATTACTCTAGGACCAAAATTGACCAGTTCAAGTGATTGATTCTAAGTCAATAATTTGTAATTTCGTTGATATGTTCAGTATTTATTGTAATACGATTTATTGATTAGTGGTAATAAAATAATTATAAGTTAGTTTGGTTTTAAATGAAAGATAATATTGATATGAACAATTTTATTTACGATCTGTATATAATGATATGATCTCTGTACACTTTACATAAGTCATCAACTAGATTCAAGCTAACTAGATAGATTTATGAGTATCTTAATTATAGGTAGGTAATGGCTTAATAATTTACAAATTCTAATAGTATAATCGAATGCTGTACAATTAAACAGTCGACTTAAATAATTAATCTAGCCACAAATTCTTAATTACATAAAATACAGCCATTTACATTATAGAATTGGTATATTATTATTAATTAGTATAATTCTTTAAGAGCTTAATTGATAGTACAATTTTACACATTATTCTTAAAACAGAGAAAGAAATACTAAATTACGGTCATTTATATGGAGGTTCCCTACACAGGTAAAGCATTTCTAATTTTTATTTATACAAAATCAGTCTCCTACTATTTGTTAAGTCCGCCGTATGAAATGTATACTAGTAAAAGGAATTAACATAGTAATCTTATAACTCAAAGGCAGTCACGCTTTGTCTCATTAGGACGTACACCACTGGACGATTGGAATATATTTAACAATAGTATGTTTAATCTGCAACACACATTATCTAAGCACTACATCTTATTACCTCTGAATTTATAGATTACATCAGAAACAACTTCAAGCACACTTCAGTGTTTCACAGCCTTTCTAACAGTCGTTCCAAGCTCTCACTCAATTACATTAAATAATTACAGTCTGTCCTTATAGGTTTTAGGAATGACGTTACTTAATTTTAAAGTAGCTACCATATTTTGTAGGTATATCATTTCATGTAATACTTTGATGACAAGTGGAACGAATTAATTTATTATTGATAATAAATTCTTATAAAATCAACCCATTAAGAATAATAGTTATAGTGAGTAAATATTTAAATTCATCATTTCATGAATCAAAACATCTTTTTGACTTCATACCATAAAAGTTGAAAGCCACAGATATAAATTATATTAATAGTACCGAAAATTAACTCTTAATTTTATATCATGCATAACACTTATATATTAGATTCAAAACAGGTTTCTATAACTGCAAAATAAATCTCATTCCTCCCACGAGAGGCCACGTAATATGAGCATAGGATCCAAAAAATGGTAGTTAACATTTAAAACGGTGACATATCACAGATTACTCGAGACATCATAGAACCCTCGACTGTGGAATGATACTCAATAGAGAAGTTACAAGGACACGGAGTGGGACGAGCGGGCTCAGGGCGCGAGGGAGTCGCTGTCGTACTCCTTGGGCTCCTCGTCGTCCGAGGGAGGGCGCTCGCCGTAGTTCATGCTCTCAAAGTACTGCTGCGGCTTACCGTTCCACAACGAGTCGTCGCGCGACGCGGGCGACACGTGGGACACGTGCGACACGAGCGAGCGCAGCTTGGCGTCCACCGAGTCGGCGCGCTCGTACAGGATGGAGCGCGACAGCTCCAGGGCCAGGTTGTGGGGCGAGTAGGGCGGGTAGGGCGCCAGGCCGGCCGGGTAGGGCGCCAGCCCGGCCGGCAGCGGGCGCGCGCGCGGGAACAGCGGCGCCAGGCGGTCGGCGCGCGCCACGTACTCGGCCGCCAGCGCCGCCACTCGCCAGCGCTCCGACTCGTCTTCGTTTCTCTGTCGAAATGTCCAACGTTGTTACGTACACCGGACGCTCGTTAAACGTCGCGGCGCTGCCCCTGCGGCCCGAGCTGTCGATCTAACCTTTAATGAGTGTCCGAGTCCGCCAAGTGCCCGCGAGCCGCCACTAGTCATCCTCCACGGTTCCGACTAAATGCATACGTACTTGTGTGCAAGCCAAATCTTAAATCGCTTAGTTTTAAAATGGTAAGAAATAAATCAGCATTAAATTAATATAGTGAAATACATAAAATACTAGTGAGAATGACTACTGACGACTTGGTGAATCGAATAATAAGATACATAATATATACTGCATTTTTTCGTGACGTCTACAACTAATATCTCCACCGTGTCAAACATGAACTACCGGATATTATTATCATGAGTACAACCTGTGCATAACATTTCACTCGATTAGTTACCAAACCAATTACCAACAGTGTAAAGGCCATGTGAGAGCATCAGTTTTTGTGTGATTAGCCAATTATTTTGTGCCATTATGCCACTATGTCAATACAAACATACAAATAAAAATACTAAAATCATAAATAACAGAATGAACACATAAAATTAACATGTAATGTGTCAGAAACAGTGAGTACTGGCGAAAATAATTATACAAATTATAAAAAAATGTATTTTTATCTTGCACTTACCATAAGTAATCACAAAAAATCTTCAACAATGTCCAGAAGTAATCACAAAAAATGTTAAATGTGCACTGAATAAATAACACTTGAAAATGTTTAAGTTTAATAATGGTTTTTATATAAGTTAAAATTCATATTTTGATATTGTTGGTATGTAAAATCCCACGCCATATAAAGGTGTCGCACAAACGAACTGTGATTATCTAATGAAATTAAAAGGGTAATAAAATTACGATAAAAAAAGGAATTTCACTAGTTCAGAGTACGACAACTTTTACAAACAAAATGTGTCAATTTATTAACATGATGAAAATGTGGGTAGGGACACAAAAATCTAACCACAAATACTTTGAGTACAACATACAGAGATTGAGCTAAGTTTGTTAAACTTCGTAATAAATACGTATGTTTTCAGTATTTAAGGAAAGATTTTGATGTCACTCGATTTGTCGCTAAAGTTAGTGACGAGGACACACAATCGTTAGCACATGCTCGCCTACACTACGGACCGACTCGCTCTACGTCAAATTAAAGGAAACTAGAATCGGGGCGGGCCCCGGCTTTAAAGTAAACCGAAGCTAAACGAAACGACGGGGAAACAAAACTTACGATCGACATAATGGCATGCGAGATGCGGCCCGACTCGACAAGCTACGAGAACGTCAGTCCGGCGCGCGCGGGCACTCACGCTATGAGCCGGAATCTTTCGGAAAGAACCACGCGTTCCAGAACGAGCGCGCGCGCACCTTGGGGTCGGGCGCCGCCGCGCGCCGCACCGGCACGCCGCTCTTGGGCTCGCGCTCCTTGCGGTTGGCGCCCGCGCCCGCGCCGCCCAGCGTCGACCCCGCCGACCGCGCCGACGCCGCCGAGCGCGCCGACCGCACGGAGTGCGCCGACGGCGGCCGCGCCGGGGTGGGGCGCGCCGTGTGCAGCGGGATGCGGCTGGGCCGGCGGCGCGGCGTGTCGGCGATGCGGCAGTCGGAGTCGGCGTCGTCCGGCATGTGCAGCGGCTCCATGTCCCGCATGCTGCTGTGGTCGCGCGCCGGCGACGCGGACCGCGCGGGGCTGCGCCGCTTGCCTTCCAACTGTCGGACGCGAGCACGCGCTCCTTCTAATTCGATACTTTTCTCCTCCAGCTGGAATTAAATTAACAATCTAAATTAAGCAAACGGAGTTTCATTACCAAATATTTTAACTCGGTGGTATATTTGTTAGGGCTTAGGGCCCATAGCAAACTAATCATATTCTTTAATGAATTTAAAAATATTTTTTTAATTATTTTATTATTTACGAGGAAGCCACCAGTGCCACCGGTGCAAGGTGGGCAAAATGCCATTGTGCCGCCATATTTCACCTCTGAAATATAGGTATGATTTGCTATTTTTTGATAGTATTTTAATGTTACATAAAACTCACCCTAAATTTGAGGTCTTCGTTGAAGTCTCGAGCTCGCTCCAGTCTTTCTAACAGCACCGTGCGCTGCGCGGCCGCGCGTCTCAGGCGTTCGCTCAATACCTGGAAATCACACAACAACACAAATAAGTATTGTATAAAAACACATCAGTACTCAGTAGTTGCAACATAGGGTTAATAATAGTTAGCAAACAAAAAACAACAAATTAAATTTTATTTAAATGTGTATAAACAAAACAAATCGAACTTGGACTAAAATGTGATACCAAGACCTAGTTAAAGGAAATAAAATTTAGATGAACATTGGAATGATGGCTAAATATTAAGACTACGTGTATGTACGCAATATTTACAATGGATTATTTTATTAATTTTAACTAAAATGTATCTTGGTTTGATGTGTTTTCGCTTTACATTAAAATTAATCCAATTCCTAAATTGCTATAGATTGAATCATACTTTACAATATGATGCGGTTGGTGTTTACTGTTTAAACTGAACGCACCGCTAAGTTCCTTGTTTTTTATGCTTAGATACTTCCGTCTGAGTGAGTAGTTATTGCGTTAAGGACAGAAGTTTTTCATTCAAATACTCTATAGTAAGAATATTTTATCATTTTACTAAATTTATACATTTTCATTAGTGTAGTTACTATGGTAGTAAAATAAATACATATTTATGCACATTAAGCAACTACGAGTAGATTAGCCTTCAGCGTAACTAATTTAAAATAATTACATACATAGTTTATATGTACTACCTATAAGCAAAATGATGATTTCCTTTTGTTGAAGGTGATATTAAAATAATCATGATACCTACGATATGAAGAAATAGCAAGTCGTAAGACGGAAACGCACTAGTCACCGCACTGGTTCATTGCTATCTATTATTTTAGGCCAAGGATTTATGACACATGCGTGCTAAGTGCTAAAGCTATGGTATTGTCTTGAGGTACTTTGCGATAGGCCTTGCACGTGATAGAAACAAAAAAGCGCAATGGTAATAGCGATAATATATTGCAATGATAATAAGTATGTAAGGAAATGAGAACTAAAACACATGTCCACGACACAAATAACTTAGATAAATAGGATTGTGGAGGAATGGTCGTCTGCATGGTCGCGGACACACTCCATTACCTCCACTGATCTGCGTAATACCTACTGCCGAAATCTCTGAGATTACGTCAGAGCATCAAGCAGCTCGTTAGTGCAACGACAGAAGAACGACTAGCACGTACTTCGTTACCTCACTCGTTCTGCAATTAACAGCCTTAACTGCTTTTTTATATTTTTTTATTTCGTTAATGCAACACAGATTTCTAATGACCCATAAGAAACTTCCTAAAATTGACACCTTACCGCAATATCCATGCAAGTCTGAGAACTTCAATTCGGCACACTAAACAATACGATTGATGATTAGAGACAAGAGGGTCAAGGTGGGTTTGAATCAAATAGATAGAAATGGAAATTAGAAACGTATCCTTTTTAAATACGGTTCTCGTGGTTGTTATCCGAAGCATGTAGAGTTCACATCCACTTCTATGTTTTCTAATAAGATTTAGATTACAATTTATTTTGTTAGGTACCTGATTTTGAACGGTGGAAGTGAGTAGCTGCCTCTGAAGTTCGACAGGATTGCTCTCGAGGAGAATCGCCGCGAACTTCTTGGAGTCAGGCGTAGCGACGCGCGGTGGGCGCGAGGGTGTTTCCAGTGCTGTGTCGAGGCGGCCGAGCGGCGTGCTGGGCGCGGGCGCGGGCGGGGTGACGGCGGCCGCCGCCGCCGCCGCCTCCAGCTGCGCCGCGCGGAGCAGCAGCGCGTCCCGCTCGGCGCGCAGCCGCCCGGTGTCGGCGCAGTCGGCGCACGCCGTGTCATTGAGTGCTCGCGTGAACGACTCCTCCACGGTGTCCGCTGGGTGCCGGTCGTCGAGCTCGCCGCGCAACTGTTCAGCTTCGTCGCGTAACCGTACTCCCTTTCTCTGGATGACATCGAGTAAAGCCCAGAGTTCATCTTCAATGGGTCTTGAACGTGTGGCTGACGCAGAAGCTGATGCCGATGAGGAATGTGCGTCTTTGCCGCAAGAAGTCTCTGTGCTGAAGCCGGAATCCTGCACGGAGGGTTGTGGTTTGGCCCGCGTAGCGTCTCCTGCGCCTGCCGCAAGTTTACGACGCACGCGCACCCCGGGCTCCCAGTCGCGACGTGTACCGCTCGCAGGCGTGGACGGCGCCATCTTGGAGCGTAGGTTAGGGAATGTCTCGATGACGAGGTCGCGAAACTCAAGTAAAGCTCCGACTTCATTCTGGAGTTCCTAAACAATAGGAAATATAATTAATGATAATATCCATTCATTCGGTTAAACAAGTAAGTAAATTCATCCTATTGTGGTACAACTAACCTGTAGAGCGACGAGGGACTTAGCCTGCTCCGAGATGAGGTAATGAAATGGTCCGGGTGGTGAGCGTAGTTGGAGACACTCCATGCCCGAGCCACCTGACCCGCCGCTGGCGCTGTCTGCACCGCCCGTCTGGAAACATTTACAATAATCTTTAATTCTAGCTCTATGAAGTAGAAAAGGATATCTAACAATAAATATTTTTAAAACTTATGAAAATACATCATTATGAATTTACATCGAGGATTGCACACCACAATACTGTAGCAATTTAGTAAATCACGTTGTCATTAGTGGGCATGAGGTTTTTTTAAAGGAACACAAGAGTAATGTCGCCGTGCGCCCCAGCGTAAAATTGCGTCACGGCCGAGCGCGCCCCGGACACAACGTCCACACAATCCACGACTCTCTTCCTTCGCGACCATTGTGTGCTATTGCATTACAAAAACTATTGCTAAACTTTGAATTGTCTTAGGTACTTCCAACCCAATGGCATTAAAGTAGGATCCTACATTAAATTTGGTAGTATAGTAGTAGGTAGGTACCTATTGTATCCCGTCCAGAAAGTCTTGTCTTGACAGTTTTGGTAAGTACTTTATTATCAGATTTTTAATTCAGAATAGCTTTTTTTTAATAAATACGGAATAGGGGTAAATTATGTAGATTGTGTACTAGAAACTCAAATACAATTAGTTCCCATCAATGTCTGCTACAAGTCCTAGATAATATTTAGTCATCCGATGTTTCGTAAACTTGTTACACAAATTACTATCCGTTATGGGCAGAGATTGACATTTTGAAGTACTGTACATAATTGGAAATGGACATTTCGGTCTCATTAAGCTCACGATTGAGCTACGAAGAGTTGATTATGCTTAAACAATGAAGATTTTTAATTCTGCGCTCAGATGATGGCGCTAGTGAAGCGTTAGGCCATGTTTGTCCAATCAGCTTGGCTGGCATGAGTTGTCTGACTTATGACTTGATGCTAGGAACTATTCTAATGGTCAAAAGTCAATAGAACCTTAAACTACATAGTAAGGCGAGAAAATCTTCGTTAAATAAGTAAACTATTTTTAGATAAACATTACGCTTATTTATACTTTATATACTTTCAGTAGATACCTGCAGTTTACAAATACAAATCTTTGAGAAAGTTAATGTTGCGTTTATTAAACTAGAACTGAACAATGAAATCCCGTTTTAATTTACATAATTAAACATGACTTTAATTAGAGTTACGAAGCTCATCGAAACTACAATACTTGTTTAGTATGGTAATACAAACTAGTACCAAACCTACTGATTACGTAACTTCAATCTAGTCCTAAATCCACGCGAACACATGTTTATTAATTACCTAATAATTGATAAGCACTTGATTAAGTGAAAATAAATAAATAACTTTCTGCATAGATAAAAAAAGAAAGTAAACAAGTTATATCTTTAACTAATCAATGACTAATGTTGTTGGACAAAATGAACCTGTCAGTTGACTACATAATAAACATAGTCGCCAAAATAATTGTACCTATGTTTCTTCACTAGTTTCAATTTCGCCAATAACTTTATCAGTGATAAGAGTACTTTAGCGACATACCAGAGGGAATGTCGATGTCATTTTCAGAGTGCTGATAGTGCGGCAATGTAGCTATGTTCAATTTCAACATTACCCAAGTAGGTACATTGCGATTGTGACATACCAATGTTATCGAGGTGCAAAAGGATTGTATTTTATCATTGTACAGATAAAACATGAAGTAGATTCGGTAGACAGACTGGCCACCTTTTTTGGATGTCCTACCTTTGATATGAAGTTGTAACGTAAACCGACAACTGGGTTTTTATGTTTAAAGGTTAGTTTGAGACCAGTTTTAGTCATTGTAGTTATCTGAATGACGCAAATGTGATCCTCCGTATACGGTAGACGGTAGTCAGAGCAAACGGGAAGACATCGTGAGTCACTAGCAGTTGATATCAATATTTTTTGAGTCATCTTGGAAAATACGAGAATGGTTAGTTTGTTGGTATAACCGGGCGTTTAAATTATGCTTGAAATTGTTACTTTTTGTGGTTAATGTAGTAAATAGAGTCAACACTGACAGTCGATGTGATCGCGACACTACTGATATACTTATATTTTATATCAGTGTCACACTAACAAAAAACAACAATACCAGCGCTACCAATGCTAAAAAAGTATATTGTGTCTCTGAAAAACTACAAAGTATAATAATATCGTCTACAAAATGTGGTGTGCGCTCGGGGCTAACTCTTAACAATACTCAAGTGTCAGACACCAAATTTGGAAAACAACGACCCAATCTCTTTGCATTCACAGTGAATTGCATTATTGTGTTTATTAAACTCTAGAAAAGGAAAGTTCGCAGGATTGTTTAAATCGTTTCCGCTTAATGTATTATTTACAGTATTGTATAGGCAGGTAATTTAATTTCCAAGTCAATTAACGAACGCAAGTAATTATATCTGCAATGGTATTATGGTAGTAAGGCCTGTGGCAGGTACGGTACGTTGGCGAGAAAGCCTGTTATTGGCGGTAATGGCCGGCCGGCCTGTCTATTGACAAACGAGTGCAACAATCGACGGACTTCATTCAATGACAGACCATTTTGGCGGTTTCTTGGTTTCACTTTCTTTACAATTGCGTCAGAACAAGGCCGTGTCTACATCCACACCAGCTGTGTGATTATAATGGCAATTCACTAATGTGTTATGACATTAAGCCGCTTGTCGTGATTAGATGTGGGTACCGGATCTTTCGATTGTTTATTTTCACCCGGCGAGACGTAACAACATGCAAATTATGGACGCGTGCACATAACATAATGACACTTTCATAAATGCGAGTAATGATGAGTATTTGGATTGCACACTGTAGGATCCGTTAGATGACTAAATGTTTATACAATCACGATAGCACTGGCGATTTCTCCATCTTCAATAACATAACATTTAAGTCCAATGAAGCATGGCATGTGGAATAAATAACTGGACAGATCCACTTGCAACATCCAAATCTCGGTCCTATTGTTAAAAACACCATACTTTTGTTACATGGTGTAGCTTACTGTAGAGAGTCAAAACAGATAATAACACCCCGGTAGACTTTGATGTAAGGACAACGATGATTTTCATCAAATCGTAAGTACATGTTATTGTGGTAAAGTACTGACCATTTTTTATTTTGTTGCGCTATGAATCATGTCCAAAGTTTTTATTTACATAAACTCAATGTCCATTTTAAGTTATAAATAAGAAGTATTGAGCTCGTATACTGAGGCTACAGTACTTCAAACTAATGAAACTATAAAAAATATTTAAATTTCATATTTTTTTCGAGTGGGAGATTTTTAAACCGCTTCAAAATGGAAGGTAAACATTCTCATCGTCTTCCATAATTCTGTAAGACGGACGTACTTAATATAGTAATTAAAAAACAGTAAACTACTAGTTAACAATTCACACAACCAAGGTGAAAATAAGGAAAATACGTAGCTACCATAGCAACATAAAATAGAATCACCTATTGTACCTTGCTTTGACTTAAGTAATGAAAGACAGGCTATCGCTGACATTCTGTAGAAGGTACTGTGAATATAAACACGATCAGGTGTCCCATTTAATCAATATCAGTGGAGGTCTGAATCACTAAACGTGATACACCACCATCAACGTCGACACGTTAACGAGATGAATTCGTTTCGATTGGCTCTTTGCATGCAATGGGATGAATAACAACCGACATTATCTTACCGTTACACTCATTCTCAGTTAAGTACTTATTTTTTGTTATCATTTTTATTATAACCACATATTACTACATGTGTGTGCCCGGTTGAACGTGACGAGCAAATCTCCATGGCATTAAAATATAAGAAGGTATTTAGATAAAACCAATTACGAAAAAAAGCTCATTTATATGTTTATACTTTGACAATGACAATACTTAAGGATTTGACATCTGTCACAAAGATTTGTATAATACAAAATGATTTACGTACAAATTACGAATAATGTTAGTCTGTGAATAGGGACAAGGATGGTGCTCTGAACAATGAGGCGGAAAATTATTATAAGAGTTCCGGTCGGTTCATTAGGCAATCGTTTAATGAGAGGCATTTCCTGCGTTTTTATGTCATACAACTTTAAATGGAGAACGTTTTGATAATAGGTTTTGTTAAGAATCACTCTAACATTCTTAATTATGAGAACTGATTAGGTAAGTGTGTAATATTATATGCAGAGGATGGCGGTCGGCCTTCAACAATGAGAGGCAAGTAATTTC
The DNA here is from genome assembly GCF_023101765.2 of Spodoptera frugiperda. NCBI lineage: Eukaryota > Metazoa > Arthropoda > Insecta > Lepidoptera > Noctuidae > Spodoptera > Spodoptera frugiperda. The sequence continues at coordinate 10,157,772 of NC_064239.1, read as the reverse complement.
AATGACAAAAACCAAGTACAAAATATGAGTAGATACTTGCTTGATACGTGACAAATCGCATTTGTTTGTATGCTGTTGCACGATCGTAGCGACAAAGACTACGCTAACGCAAGTGTGATGTAAACGAGAATCGAATCGATGAAATAAGCACGATCTTACTATCGAATCGATTACGTTTTTACATGATCGATTACTTTTCCATATCAGTGCAAGAATAGTATTTTAGTATTTTCACTTCACATAAGTACCTATCACAAGCGAAAACTGCTAAACAATAACTCAATCAAGCGAAACATAATTCGTAAGTTTCCAATGAAATTTAACAAACCGCAAAATGAATGTACCTCTAGCCGTAGAAAGCCTGTGAAAACTAAAATACAGACAAGATGACTTAAGACCTGTTAGAGTAAGGTTATTGTGATTGTGTGTGAGTTTATAAGAATGCACATTAAACTACACTGCATTTTAGACCTTACGGTGTATGAAATTTAGAGGTGCTTAATTAGAAAGATTAACTCTAACGGTACATTTGGGCAATCTACGTGCAGTGGAATTTTAAGTTCTAATTTCATTAACGCACGCCCCGTTTGTTTTGAAGACAGTGCGTTGTTTATAACCGAGTTGATAGGTAATAAACACAGATGAATTAGCGTTCGTACCTTTCATACATTTCATATGTGCATCGCCTTTATTCTGCATGTGGGTGGTCTTGGAATGAGATCATTTCATCTCTTCCTTACACCAGTGAGTTGTTTCTAGTACTCTGATAATATCATAAGGAACAAAGCACGTTCTATCTGCCTGATAAGACTCAACTGCAAAATCTTAGCATCCCCGAGGACAACATGGCAGCTCTAAGACGAAGAGTTGGTTGTCATCATGCGAAATTCTCTTGGGACATAGAATTCCATTTTATGTTTACGAGATTTCAAATAATAGCGTAGTAGAAATAACTTAGATTATTATTAGGTTTACGTTATGCCTTTCTCTATGTATTAAATACATCTTATGTAACTACGTGACGGATTAACAATCAGCGAACAGTCGATTGTCAACGATCATTTCAATCTAAAGGATTCTGCCATAATGCTATTCAAAGCCTTGCGGCTTTGAATAGCATCAAAGCCGTATAAAAATTATGGTTATTTTTATACATTAGGGTTATTCCTCTTCTTGGTATATTATCTTTTTCTATAACGATGGTCTCATGTGAATTAAGATTTCCTATAGATACAGTATGTACGTAGTTTACGTAATACGCAAAGACATATCTAGAACATGTGTCATTACATAGAAGATATTAGGAACATTAATGGTCCCACGTTTTTACTGAATATTCAGACGTCTATAATAGGTACCTACATGTAATTATTCAATGTAGCCTACGTGTTTTGTTCAACGTTCGACATAAATAAAATACTTAAACGATGAACTTGTTACAGGAAACTCATTGTTATCCTACGTCATGTAGTTATTTATTATTTTTTTGCTGAATTCAAGAATGTTTCAAATATGAATTTACGTCACTTTCATGTTCAAATTCCATTATTAAGGCAATATTGGTGCAAGAAACCATCAGCAATTTTTGGCAAGGTAAAATTTACATCAAGTTTACAACATTCTACCGATTAATTTTTACTTAATCAAAACAGTAGGTAGTATAAAATTTCAAAACGGAATGAAGCAATGTGCTAATCGTTTGATTTAGCGTTGCACTAGAGACAATACTGCTACAATAGTTCTAAACATGATGACGTATGCAATGGCTCAGGTCATAATCGTAATGAATTGGTAATATTATAAACACGGAAATTCATTCATTCCTATATGAATTGTTTTACAGGAGATTCCATAACAATTGTGTCCATACCGTGCTTGAAGCACGTTGGCACAGCATGATAGTAAAGAGTGATATTTCCGTAGGGTATTGTTAAACCGTATGGTCGCAAAAACATATTTAATCCATCATAATTAAAATATTAAATAAGTAATCTGTATTCAGACCATTTCAATGGCAGTAAAACAATGAAAGTATTTAGGTCACATTAAAAGAAATCTATTCATGTTGCCAAGTTTATTGAAGAAAGCCTTCTATGGATGGTATAATAGCGAGTCGCAGTGACTCAGAAAGGAGTCAACATTTGGATGATAATACAAAACAAACTCTGTATACAAGTAAGAAAAAGTTGGTCGGCGATGGAGCGGTGACATGTATTTTGCACCTGAGAAAACATTGGAAACAATGTTGAAGTAGAACTAACAGACAGTTTGCAAAACCCACTTTGTCTAGAAATTGCGAACTTTTGTTGCAAGAGACTGCAAACACTGATGATGGTAACATTTCAACTGTGATGTGACATAATATTTGCAATGATGACACTTTCGTAATGACATTTCAGTCAGTGTAACATTAGTCAAAACAGAAACTGACCGATCAAACCGTTCAACCGATAAATAGAATTTAGAATTGAGAGATTCGCAAAAAATGCGACCGTGCACACTCGTGAATCTATTGTCCTATTTCGAGAAGAGAATGTAAGCCGCATTTGTGCACGCGTACCTACCTCCATACGTATGCAAATGTACGTGCTCCGCCTAAATTTTGCGTTCACGTCGAACGATATTTCATTTACAACAATGAATTGTACCTTTTCTGAACAAAAATTTACAAGAGCTCTCATTATCCGCAAAACAATAAATTGTTCTGTTACCGTTGTTTCTCTTGTTTGTATTTACCACACGAAGCCACAAAAGTCCTTTAGAATACAACAAAGACGTTTTATTGAAGGAACTCAGTAGCGACTTTGTAAACAGATTGTATTTGTTAGTAACAAAACAATACACAAATTAAGACGAGTTAGTTTGGAATAATCGAGACACTTGCGGGAGAAATAGAGCTGAGTCATTCGATAAAAACACTTGTTATTATAAGGCACAAGCTATCATTTGCAATGCCATATTTTGCGTGTCGTGTGTACATGAATTATGCTACAACACGCGACTAATAATAAGCGTAAGTCATCAAATGGTAAGTGCAAAAAACAGGACAAACGTATGATAAGCAAGTACGCGGGCAAAAGATATACAAAAAATTATGGAGTTGTACAGTTGTACCTACCAACGCTGAGAAAAAAATAAATTGTTAAAACTTGCCTAACACGCCACTCCCAGAGGGCGAACAAAAAAAAATGGAATACTAAAGTGACTGAGGCAGATTGCCATTCAGAAAATTTCAATATGCAAAGCAGAATTATCATAGCAAAATACCACATTTGTTTTTCTGTTGAAAAGGACAATATACATAATTTTCATTAAATTGCTTTTAATAAAATAAAAACAGGCTGTACTTTACCGACGATGACGTCATAGTTCATGTTGTATGACAATAAAGTAATGAAACAGTCAAAGTAATTATAATTTAATAAGTAAAGCTATTGTGTGAAAGAACAATTGTATACTTAAAGTTAATGATATTTATGAAAGAAAATAAAGGCGAGTATCCAAGTTGCAGAAAGTAATTGATGATTAATGGCCGAAAAATGTCCGAAATGAACAAACAAATAAATTATTGTGAAGTTAGCAACTTTACGAAAACATTTGGCAACACCAATGCGGATTCAAGTAATAATACAATGTTATTGTTATTCATTACTTCGCTTTACCTAATCCACGGTCCGAGTAACATATGGGACGTCGGTTTAATTCCATTGAATAACCATGAATTATTTATACATATTTAGATCATAAACCCCTTTTAAAATAACCCTCTCGCTTTTGGTAATATGTCACATATGGTTGCATCGCAGAGTAGAAAATATAATTAATTAATTAATTAATTAATAGCACTCTCTCAATATGATTTTCAGTTTTCATATTACGTAGTGTTATAAACCAGCGGTTAGCTTAAAAGGTTTTAAAACCATGAGACCAACGAAGAACTGGACACCAATAACTTTAAGTGTTTGGAAGAAAAAATAAATCTCCAACCATTTCCAATTTTCAAATCACTTCGCACTTTCATATTAATCTTGCGCACTTCGTTTTGTGCGTGTCAAAAGATTTTACAAAAACCCATTTGAAACTTGATACAAAATATCCGAGTAAAATTGACGATAGCAGCCGTAACTAAAGTTGGCGTTGGCAAACTGTTGACACTTGCCAATAAACAAAATAAAACAAGTAAGGAGCAACGTGATTCAATCAACCGTTGCATGCTTTCACTCTCCGGCTTGTCCGCTCCATTTTAGGGTTAATTTTCGATATTATTGGACCTCGAGATTCGATGCAAGCGATTTCACTATCGATACTTAGTACATGGTTCTCATCAACTTTTTGTCGAGACGGCTAATGAGCTCAAAAATAGATAGAGATAATGGGAGAGCAAAAAATGAAAGAAGATTACAGACTAGGTAATTTTTGTAAGACGGCGACGCTAATTCGAAATAAATGTTTAAAGGTGAAGTAACTGTTATGCTTAGCGGAGAAAGAAAAGCGTACTTATCTCATTAAATTATAACTAGCATACCTAGGGCAATTTCACGTTTCTGATTCCTTTCAAAGAGTTTGCTAAAATTAGTTTATTAACTTGTTATAATCTTGCTACAGTTCTTAGTAACTGTTTAAAATCCTTGAGATACGGTACTTAACATTTAAGATAAAAACTCAAAACTGAAGAATTTCAAGTCATAGATCTAAGTTAAAATTAAAATCCATGAATGTGGCACGCGAATCAACGAAATACTTCAAGTTCATATTTTGCATATAAGGCACATTAGTCACACCTTTGACTTTGAAAGCAAGCTTTCCGCCGGCAATTTTTAATTATAGACACTTTTGTAACTGTACACACAGCATGCGATCATAATCGTACAAATAAGTGCGAAATACCTTTCGTTAATAAATATTTTGTTACAAACATTAATTAAAACTTTTTTGTTCAGAAAATACCTTCAAAAACATATCCCTTGAGGTGTAAATAATATGTATTTAGTGACACGTTTCGGTTGAAAGACTTTTATAATAATTCGTAATAGGTAAAGTTCGTCTCGGTGACAGTCAACAGGATCATTTTCAAAGGATATCGACCATGAAGTTTAGATACCAACTGGGAGGCTGAACCAAAATGGAGCCTTAAACAAATATGTTAAATAAATACCTAAATATGCTTGTAACGCTACGATAGAGCAAATCGTAGTATCAAATTATACATGCATATGTTTTTGTTGAAACTAGCACGCATACGGAAAAGACCTGCATGCCGGTGAACAGCGAAGCGTGGTCGAGTACCGCCCAATCGCCCACAATGCGTGAAACAAAACCGGTGCATGCGGTCATAGGAAAAAATACAATTGCATGTTAAGGGATCAATTTTAAAGTTCACATTTCCTTGACGGATCTAATAGAATAATTGTATCGACCGATTAATCGTTGCTGCTCACTTGATTAGAAAGCAATTGTAAACTAGAATGCAGTTTCATATGAAAAAAGCGAATACATTCCCATAGCTAACAAACTTCAACATTACGAATACCGAAAAGTTTCTCGGGAGTTTTTCTCGAATGTAATTAAACTAAGACTATTGATAATGACGTTACAATAGCGAGATTTGAGTGAAGTGGATAAGAAAAATCGGTAAAATTGACAAGACAAACGCTGTGTAGGTTTTTACAAATAATACCAAATGACAATAATAAACCGAACAATGCAATTGGCACATACAATCATATCAAACCGTCGAGTTTGCAAAATAAACCTTTCAGTTCACATAATGACGCAAACATCGTGTTCGAACATGAATTAATTAGCAAGCAGCCTTTTGTGAACCCTATAATTAGAACAACTGATTAGCATTATTACATTTTTTTGTAAAGGGAATATGGTTTAGTTTCGCACTATACGCAAATAGGCATAAATTCTGCCGAAATTTTCGAGTTTGGGCAAATATTGACCAACACATTTTGTAATAATAACCGAAGATAAACTTAAAGCTTTTGCAATATTCAATTCAATCGAAACCATCTATATTTACAGCTTAAATATTCCTAATAGTCTGAAGTTATTTCTAAAGTAATCGGCTCTCATTGAACGCTCGACCCCTCACGTAGCATCACACACGTTAGGGTGTCCCACATAGGGCGAAAAAAAATTTTTCGAATTTAAGTGTAAATTTGGGAATATGCCGTTGATAAAGTTTCAAGTTTCGCACTTTGCTTTATACGCAAAATAATGGCATAAGTCATATCTGCCGAATGTATTTTCGGGTTTGTGGCAAATTTCATGCTGACATTAACAACATTTTTGCATTTTAGTAATAATAATCTAGATGTAGTAAGTCATAAACTTAAAGCTCAATTTGCCAATATTCAATTCATAATTGAAACCATCTATATTTACAGCTTAAATATTCCTAATAGTCTGAAGTTGTTATAAGGAAGAAGCGGGACGCGTTCTAAAGTAGATCGTCAGGGATCGCGCAACGATCTCTCACCGAAAGTTGAGTCGCGCTCGACCCCTCAAATATCCCAGACGGCACGTGCACGTTTACCTCATATCCAGGCCTCCACACTCTGCACTATCCTTATATGAGCAAATCTACATGCAATAAATTGTCCAAATTAGACTTGATAATAAGTTTTGGGTTTTGTTCTTCCCTCCAGGTATAAGCATGCCCGTATATCAACATGTACGGGCTTTTTCCCAATAACTAATGCACTCAGGAATAGTTAGGTTTGCACTTTCATTGATTCATATTGTTTTCGCATTTGTAAAACAAAACTGCCAACACTTGGCCATTGTAGGGCAATTTCAACCGATAATTTGATGTTTTACACACCTAAAGAATATGTACTTTTTAAACTGCATAACCCCTGACATCTTGACTAAACGAAAACAATTGTTCCCTAATAAATCAAACGAGTAAGTAATAACTAGGATACGATAGCTCCGACGCGCCAAATATGCTAGTACTGAATGTATCAAGGCAAGTCGGCACGGGTTACTGTGCTGGTAAATGAAATTTTATTTACGTGTATGTTGACACTATTCGAAAATAATTAGAGGGTATGCGTTCAAAAATTTCGACTTTTATTTTTTTGGGACACCCTAACGTGCACGTCCTCATATGGCCTCCACACACTATATGCAATCTAATTAGACTTATAATCTTCCCTCCAGACATGTCATCCTTATTGACATTTAAAGTTCAACATTGCAGCTGCCCCATAAACACCAAAGAACAATGAAACTGTCTCACCTTTCTGAGAGAGGGTCAAAATACTGTTAAATATTGTTGTGGGCCCATTTTTGTTTGGTGAAATGGCAATGGCATTGATAAGGCTAGTTACACATACGAGGACAACGCATTAAACATTAGAAAGGCAAGGTAAATTGGTGTCTACATAACATTTTTAATATGTACAAATACATTTTGATTTTCTCAATAAAGTAACACAACAACTTTTATATCTGATGTCTATACAGTACATACAATGTTGTCTAAAATTGCAATTTCAACTTTCCATTTCACACTGCCGAACAAAAGAACATAATTTTGTGTTTATATACGAGCAATAAATTAGTAGGATTGACTCGTAGGATGTTGTGCCATACATGGCGGTGCTTAGAGGCTCATTCACGGCTCATTGTTTCAGAATGAGCGTGGGCGCATGATTGTTGCACCCACCATCTATTCCGAATCGCTGATGAATTGCAACGTGTGAAACGTATTTATCCCAATTAATCCCGCACGGTGGAACTGATCTGCGTTTTAATCATGTATATGTCTAATCATTTTATTACAAGTATTATTCCATTCAGTACTTTGTACAGCTACATTATTAATTCTCGTTTAGATGTAAATTATACGTATGAAGGTTAACAAATTAGCTACTTTAAAGTTGTGCACTACAAAGGAGGGTGTGAATAAGGCAATAAAATAAATTCACACAGGTATAAAGCACTAGCAACCAGATGAGTTAGTTAGCGAATAGGGCGTGGCCAAGTTACGGCTCGTTGTCCGCCTCAACCCAACCTAGCGCGTCATTAATTAGCCGCATTATAGAGTCCGGCAACAAACCGCTAATGCCATACCGATCCACATGACAGGACGCATCAAAACATGAGATACATTTTGAAACTGGATTCCATTAAACACGACGAATAATTGCTAGAAGGTTTCACCTCGTTGATTATCTTTCACAATGGCCCGAAACGAAACGTACCAATTATTAAAATTACACAAAATATAGGTTTATTTGTGGTTACTTATTACGATGTTCACAATTGATTACATGCTAGTGTTCCATGCAACTAGGTATGCAAATGAAATGAAAGGGTTACTGGCCGTGAGTTATTCAATAAATGTTTTCAACAAGTTTCAAAACCTAACGGGTGAGATTTGTTATTGGTAACTTTATACACGATGCATGTTAAAACAAGTTAGAATATCGAAATAATGCCATTTTAACAGCTACCTATACCTGCAGTGCATATTGAGCGTAGTTATTAAAAATGAATTATTCAAATTAAACCATTGTATTATTCATATTCGTTTATTCAAAATGACAATTGCATACATTACTGCTAAGTTAACGGGATACAAGACATCAAGATGGATGCACTTACAGTGATTCACCTTTGTAATGCATGTATAATTACTTTGTATATTATTTAATTGTAATTCGTTATGCAGTCTCTTTGTCTGTTGCGTAAAATTTTAATTTGGTTTCTACGTTTTAATTAAATGTGTCAGTACTGGAGTAAGCGTTCGCATTTTTAGCGTGCTTCTAAAAGTGTGTAACTGTGCAACACCTACTTCATAGAGAGAATATGCCAGCAAAGCACTAATTGAAACAATTTCCTTTTTAACGAAGCCGTGTTTATTCGAAACAAAAGCGAAATCATTTTCTATTTTTGGGGAACAATCTGAAAATCTGAAGAGAAAGTAATTGAAACAACGTCGAGTACGCAGATTAAAACTACATTAACGTTTTCACTTAAATCCAAGACAATAATATCTGAAAATGATGTAAAACAACTAGACGCTGCGATGAAACCCACACTAGCACTTCTATTGTTTCGAGGCGAGGTGAACGTGTCGAAGTTTCATCTCTGACATGAAATATCATTGACATTTCAACAAACTAGATAAACAAATGAATTTATGACAGTTATGGACGATATAGCTGGTAGTTGGGGAACAGAATAGGATCCAAACGACTTAGATACGGAAAGGAAAGATAACTAAACCTAAAATAACTTGTGACACAAGTGGGATTATGGAAGCCAGATGGCAGCCCTCCACTTAAAATACGGAGACTCAGCCGTAACTAGTTAGGCACAGAACTGACCCCAATTTAGGTGAAAAAAAGAGAAAGAGTAACGCTATCAGCAATGCGCAACTTGGAATTTTTGCTCCAGTTAAAGAAACGTTTTGAATAGCGAAAAACCTGAACTGTTCCTAATATTATGAACTATATAAATATCATGTTCCATGATATTGTAAGTACATGTTAACTGATAAATCGTGTGATGTGAATCTTATCGCTCCAATAGACGTGTTGATGTAAAATCTTTTACTGATAGCACGGTAAAAGGTTACATTTTATTAACATTTTCATTGAGGAGCACAATCTGAATGGCGGATGTGGATTACAGTAGAATATTGTTAACATAAGAACGAAGAAAATATTCCACCAGTATGCGGTTTCCGACTTTCTGATATATCGGTACAAAAACATAATCCAGTCGGCAAATTACGGAAATAAAAAATCTTATTGAATATAGAGGAAATATTGTCACTTTCATCTGATCATAATGATCATCGATCATTCCAGATGCTTCCTAGTCATTCGTAGCAGAATAAATAACATTGGTCATACCGTTGAAATGCACTTTACGGAACAATAACAACAAAGATTGAACAGTTCGCGATAAATGAAATATTTCCAGTCTGCACCTAAACGCATTCTAATCAACACAAGAGTTTCAAGGTCAGCATAACATAACAATGGTAGTAAGTAACTGAAAAATAAGAATTATTTCATTTACAGCAATAGTTCACAAATAGTGAAATAAGCGTTGTATGTCAGATATTAATTTACTGCACTAACGAAAAGCGTCCACAGATGCACTCAGCCGAGATAGCACCAATTGGTATAATTGGTGCTACAAGCCGAACGCATGTAAGTGCTGTCAATATACGCATGCAACTGTACAGTGTACGCGTATGATTCATTAAGCGCTACTTAAAGAGATCTTTGATGGCTCAGCTGTCAGTCCACCCAGCGTATAGTCTTACTATCTATTCAAGAGAAGATAAAGCCATTTAATTTATTACTTTCGCATCCATTTAAGAGCTTGAGATGGATATTAGGAGCACATGACACATCCTACATTGATTTGTTTGCAAACGTACGTAAAGACCGAGTTTGTTCGGTCAATGATTCAATTTAACTGGTATTTTAATGTGTAATTGCTACATTTAGTGCATCACCGTCAGATATACAGTTGCAGTGGCACGCTTAAGTCTCCTTAACGGATCTAATGAGTCCGGCCCCTCCGACACAGGCCACTGCCTTTTCCGTCAGCTATTTGTGCCAACCTGATCCTGCAGCCGATGTGTCTGCGAGTGGCGTAACGGACGCTTTTCGCACCACATCAATTAAGGATTCACAAAAATAAAAGTACCTATCTGACAATAAAAAGCGACATCAATTCTCTTGCAATACAAAAGATAAACGATATCGCTTTCGGCACATCCAAATGGGTAGGTTTGTGTCAGCGCTAAGTAAGAACTTTGATAACACACGGCCGGGAGTCTAGAGAGTTAAGTGTGGGCGAGAACAATGCAGTGAATCATCACAGCTGTGAATGAAGTGTATTCGACAATGGGTCGGTGCTCCCGAAACAAAAATAGACGATGTTACATCGTTTTAACTATTTCAACACGCTAGATGTTTCAGGTGAAGTAAAGTATACAAACTTGGAAACACCGTGTTTGGGTGTAAATTAAAAATAACTCAATGTAGTCGTAAGGGACTTGAGTAGCGAAGTATGTGAAAGTTTTCACTAGAACTAGCACGGTCCTCCCCGTTTACTCATGCATTGAAGATTCAGGTGATACTCTGTATCTTAAGCACATCACTTATGAAAAGGCGAATTAACTTATAATGAGCTAGCGACCTAACGAATTCAAGGATACATGAGAAAACTTCGGAGTTAGGCATAGACCTTAAATGAAAATGCATTTAAAACTGTCACATAATCTGTCTATGTTAACGAAATATGGGATGATGATTTATTTTTGAAAGGAGACGATTTCGATTTTACGATTTAAGTTTTATTGTGGCCGCACAAAGAGTTTGTGGAACGGGATCATCACATAAACAAGGAAACATCCGCGACTGGCGCCATGGCCGGCAATCTGGGTCGACTTTAAACTTTTTACCATAATTCTTTCGCCTCCCACAATCGCCGTACATTTATTTAATCAGATGCAGCAAGATTCGAGATAATTACATCTGTTTTCTTTTATAATGAATGTAAATTGCGTACAGTTGGATAAACCGGAGTAAGATGGACGTGATCTAGGCACGTTGATGTGTTGAAAGTATGCATATTGCAACATAAGCTTCTAGGAAGTCTGAGATATCTATCATATATCTTAGTGACACTTCAAAGAACGACAATCGATTGTTCTGCGAGTGGGACACTTTCACCGCAGCCCTGGTTCACGCCTCTTAATTCAAAATCCTATGTAATTCATTTCGTTATCGGTTGAGCGGATTAAAATCGAGCTGCACAATAAATAATTCACATACACGACACGTTCTGTTAAAGGTTACACGAAACTGCATCACATCATCTGCTAACACTTTCTATCTTCGAACACTATGATGGGTTTAAAAACCATGACTCATAGAATGTCAATTTATCGGTGTTGATAAGTAAAGATAATGGAGTATGATGCAACTTGGGAATAATTAACCGTGAACTCTAAAATAAAACATTACACAATCAGGAAAGAGACAACTCCTACGTAAAACCGCTTTTCGTTTTATTTTGTGTTATAAATCTGTCTGTTTCAAATTGGTCCATTAATGGATTTGGCAAAACCTCTGTTTTAAGAAGATAATAAAAGCAAATAAGGCTTTGCTTTTAAAACATGATGTAGTGGTCCAATTTTAGATTTTAAACTAGGATTATTATGAGCAACGATTAAAACAAAGATTTGTAGCAGTTGTAGACATAGAGAGGATGAGAATAGGTTTGGAGTATCATAAATCAAAATACGTATTTATGGAAACTGGAACATTATCCAAGGCTTAATCTTAGAGGGCAGATTACAAAACATCTGCGTCATTTAGGGTCACACGAGTTAAATTACATTTTAATTAGTTTTCTTTCCTTCAAACACTTTGTACGGTTTTTGTATAGCATCCAAACTAATCGCTTAAAGGGTCAGTAAACTTGTGTTGTAAAAGTTTACTTACACAATGCAGTACCGGCTTTTGAATGAGTCATCAACGTGTACCTACTTCTAACATTAGTTGCGAGCCTGTTAAGACTGGAATAAAAATATTCAGTAGGTGGAAGTTTTATCAAAAGTATACGTCCCACATGCATTTTGCACTTTCATAATGGTAACGTCTAAAATGGATACTTTTTAATTTAAGTCAAGCTATAGTTATATTGCGCCGTATTCATAACTGCAGCTTCCCTTTAATAAATTAGTATGCGCACATGAGACTGCACAATGGCTCGGCCCGTTGAACTCAAAACGGGGCCTCACAGCTATACGCATTCATATTTAGACCAGAAATATGGCTTAGATAAAGTGATATCACGATCTAAGCAAGCATTTCTCTACGCGCTAATTAAAGTGCACGACGAAATCCGATAATGCGGTATCATGTGGCAATATGTCACTCGAAACGACATCAGCCGAGGCGCGGCCGTCCGACCCGACCAGCTCTGGTTTCTTGTGGTTCAATAATGTCTTGTTTTATAAAGTAATACCAGTATCGACTTTCTGTTGACTTCCCCGAGGTATGATTCATGTTTTAATTAATCTAACGGCCGGTGCAATGAGTCGCTTTTAACGCGATAGAATATTAGACATCGTTTAATGAAATAAAAACTATGTCTGACACAGATCACGTTCGCGTTCCAAATACATAACGAAGACTTTTTTGTACTAGCCAATAATATGAAGCAAACAAAGCTCCAATATTCTTGACCTTCTTCATAATGTAGGACTAGAAGCAAAGACAACGGCCGTTCTAAAGACTAGTCATTAAAGACATAACCCGTTTTTAAGTTTGTTACGAAATTAAATCCGATTGAACAGTTCACATAATTCTGTGGTGGAAGGCGGAAACAGCGGCGGAAGCGGCGTCACGGTCCACGGCGCGCGCGCACACTATGAAGTGACGTCATCAACGGGGGACCCAGCTGGATGGTACAATAGATTCAAAACAGGTTTTATTTGATTAACTACATTATGATACCTACAGATGTCTGAAAGGTATGACACCGACGTATAATGTAGAGCGAGACAGCTAAATAGCCACAGCACGACTGTATGACTTGAATGTATAAAAAGGCAAATAGCAAATGTGACAGAGTTTTATAAGGATTCATGGATTTGGACACTCTGTTCTCACTCACCATGCCATTCCTCAAAAAGAGGTTGACAAGGTTTAATGCCATCAATTTAGGACAGGGACAATTGGTGAACAATAAAACGGGCCGCGAGAAACCTTAGCCGGACATCGGAACAAAGAATGCTGAATAAAATAACAATCCGCTTTAATATAAAGCTGAAATATCCAGTTGAACTGAAACCCGATACATGATACTTTTAGTTCTCCTTTATCGAATGACAACTGTATCATGTGACATTTCAAGGCGATTACACTTTTGATACTAGAAAGATAAAAACGCTGCAAAGCGTTGTAACATAAGTCATAGTTTTTATTTGAAGTGATATTTTGCAATGTCTGTTTGACATTATGTAGTTGTAAACTTGTAATGAAACGTATCAAATTATCCGGCAATAGAGTAGGTATGTACCACCAAATTACCTGAGTTGAAAAAACTTGAGGCGACATTTTTTTGCATCCGGAATTATGTCCCGTAACGTCCGCAGATGTCATCCGTTGTTTTATACAGACGTAAAAACCGATTTAAAAATAAATAACAATAAAAAATTGTTTTGATCAACGTTCTGGGTGAATGATAGTCGTCGTCGTGACGAAGAAATTACTATGATTTAGCATACTGTAATCCCCATATTTATTATGATCGAAGGTCGTATACCTATGATAGAGAATCGCAACAATAGCTAAATGAACTGATAACGAAACATAAAATTATTGTAAGGGTAAAATCTAGATAAGATAATCCGACAATCCGATATTGCCTCATAAGTTCACAAGTAATGCTGACAAGCAAACATTTGGCGAGATGTATTAGCAATTCCATATTAAATTACGAGAGACTGTTTTCATAGCTAAAAGTAAAGTTTAATTCGAATTCTAGTATCATCTCGACGTCAGCCTACGTAAACATCGTCCATCACAGCGCCTAGTTTATACAGTTTTTTTCCTTATAAAGATTCTACCTAAAACAATAACGTCCGTTTGCACAGCCCGTATAGTGAGAGACCGCGTGATCGGAATAAATGGCAATACTATACCAGTTTACCTGCATAACAATGTTAAATACCGTATTAAACGATATTTTCTAAACCACAATGGACAGTTTATTGCATAAACAGGAAAATAATAATACTAAAATGATTACTAATTAATACAGACTAATATTTTTAAATCAGCTAATTATACACAAACAGATGCTTTCTCAAGATTTCTAAGGAAAAAAAGTAGAAAGTGATTCGTATTCGTTGGCATAGATCGCACGTTATATCGAATTCAAATCGCTGCGTTCCATAGCTCCTCCCGAATGTATCGGGCCACGCGACTTGTTATTTCGTACAGAATTCCGATAAAATAATATCACAACACGTAACAATGAACATTGTTCATAGTAAAATGGAAATCATGTTCGATGTCAATTATTGCTAATTGTGGCAAGTCTATCATTTGCGATTAAACGATAAATACATAGAAGTTATTCACAGATTTGATATGAGGTAAATATTTTCTAATTCCAAACAACACTTTGTACAGGACATATAGTAATTGTTGATAGCCATTTTAACTAATGGGATCATTGACATGCTCAAAATGAGAACACCCCAAACACGTTTACTCATATTAACAAATGTGTCTATGAAGTTTTTTTGAAACAGGAGACATTCCAACTTGTTCCAAATAAAATTAAATCATAGCTTTGGGGAGTGTAACATTCCCCTGTTGATTTACAACCCTGAACTGTCAATGAATATCAGTTAAAATGATAAATGATCGAACGAATTGGTTGATATTACTCCCTTCCGTTACATATATCTGTTGTTGTATGTTTTGGACAATATTCGAAGAACATATCAACTTTATACGGCTTCAAATATTTGACTTTTGTCTGAAATTCGGAGTTGTTAAATCAAGGATTTCTGAATTTCAAAAGACATTGAAATTTGGAACAGGCGTTTAAACTACGGAGTTTGTTAACCAAGTCGCATGTCCTTTTGTGATTCTATTAAGGACTTTCGCGGTTCAACCGGCGAACTGTTATGAGTATAATAAAGGACATTTCTATTCAATTTTCGCTCCAGTTGATCGAGTCAGTTTCGCTTACTTATTCCCGTAGGAAATCATGCATTACTGGTAGGTAGCAAAAACATAAATAGCTAAGTAGTGGTTATAGTAGGTAAGTATGCTATCAGAAATATGAAAGGCTAATATTGTTTTCAACTTCAAGTTAGAAACTCAGCGATAAGAACTCTATTTATAGTACTATTTTCACACGGTGCTGACCGCATAAACCTTGGAAAAGACTGGCCACATGAATGTATTGTATCCTGTTTGCGTAAAATGCAAAACGCAATGGCCTCATTTGAAGATAATTCAAAAAAATATCATCATTAATCATTTAGCCATTCGTCCATTGTTACTTCTAGGTAAAGAAATAAAATTCATACTTTACGATTTGACGTCAGACGTAACTTACATTAGTGAATCAAATCAATCATCGTTGCATAACATCAATGACTCAAGTAAAGTTATCGAAATCTAAAAATATTTCAGGCAAAAAACTGTTTATAATGATAACAATTTTTGTTATTTTTAAGTTTAATCAGGAAACAGTAAGAGAGGTCACGAGAGAAAACAACATAACTGGTAATGTGATAATGACATGACGTCTGTAACTGCTGTGTAGCGGGGAAGCCGGGCCACTAACCCATTTATGAGGTGCCGGTAATTGAATTACACGTCGACTCTGACGCCACTGAACGCTCAATCGTACTCTTGTCACTTTATTGTGAGGGCAGCTCTATGATCAGTGTGCTTCATTTCCTTTGATGTTGATTTAAAATGAACAACAGTTTGACGATCAGACAATTCATGGTTGGTCATAAAATTCTACCGTTAGACTAGGGTACATATATGAGATTCGTCTACGAGATTGTTAGGGATGACCACGTGGAGATAACTTAAAATAATCTCTTTTACACAGTTTATTGTCCAGGTTAGTGGACTCATTCCTTCGATTCAAAGCAATATATCTTCTGAAAGTTGTTCTCATTCGTAAAATATTAAGTATCACGTCTCCACTTTATGAGGAGAACCTTAAAACTTAAGTGAAAGTCCCATTAACTGGCAGGACGTGATCATTAAGCCTGCTCATTAGGATTATCTCGTCCATAAAGTAACTAATAATGAAGGATGTTGTTCCACTCAAAGTGCAGTGAATCGTTGCAAAGAAAACTAGCCGATGCAAATAATTGTCGGTACGGGGTTAGATTATGTTGATTACGTAAATGTTGCGCATTTTTTCAACTTACGAACTCTTCTCGAAAGCACATTGGTGACATGCTTACCTGAAACAGAAAATAATTCTTATAAGTTAAGGAACTCACAAAACCAGAAAGATCTGAAATTCTGAAATTATCAATAACTGGACGAACTAAAGTAATATGAAAAATATCTTAAAATAGGCTGTGCTTATGTACACAAAGACTTAATCACCTACTAATATAAACACAAACAAATATACCGGAGCGGTCGTTTATCTAGTTTCTCCTCCAAATTATGAGAGCAAAATATAATAAACAAGGTTAATGGTTACTTTGTTAATGGTCTACCTACCAGTAATTAAACTAAATAACTTTAAAGCATAAATTAAACATAATCCCCGGTATCGTAATATGTTTATGGTAAACCAGAGTTTCTACAGTAGCGTAAGTAAAACGGATAAGAAGTAAGCAAGGAAGTACTGAGAAGACTGCAGGCAATTGCACTTTTCTGCCTTTAAGAATGCAAGGAACGTAAGACTGTTGAAAGAATAGAAGAATGGTGTGCATAAAACAATAAGTCAGGATCTATAGAACATTCCACGAATGTAGAAACCATGCGTTATTCCCTTTCTTGCTATTAATACAATTTGATTGTGTTTGAAAAACATTTTCTGACAATGCTTATCCTAATCATCTAACAATAAATGCACATCTATTTGTTCTTAAAGTTCTCGCTGTCTTGACACATTTAGAGAATGTATAGAATATCAATTGGCACGTGTCCTTCTGTTTCATCCTTTCGTGTAGTATAGGGTAAATTAGGTAGTGTCGCCATACTCGTATAGCTGAGTCAACAATTTGCAAGCAGCCGCGGGTGTAATCGTGGGTGTCACAAGACGCGCTAAAGTTAATTCCAATTAGTCGTCGGAGCGTATTGTTCTGTGTTCTTACGAAATCTATACTAATTTTCTAAAGCTGAAGAGTTTGTCAGTTTGTTTGATTGTTTGAACGCGCAAATCTCCGGAACTACTGGTCCGGATTGAATAATTCTTCTTGTGATGGATAGTGCATTTATCTATACTAATATTATAAAGCTGAAGAGTTTGTTTGTTTGTTTGTTTGAACGCGCAAATCTCCGGAACTACTGGTCCGAATTGAATAATTATTTTTGTGATGGATAGTGCATTTATCGAGGAAGGTTATGAGCTATAAAACATCACGCTATGATCCTTTCGTGTCGTGTAGGGTAAATTAGGTAGTGTCAATAGGAGCTGAGCGGAGCGAGTGAAACCGCGCGGAAGTAGCTAGTATCAGAATAAACTTTTAGTTAAATAATTCAGCAGGTTTCATACGTAGAAGTGTAGGTAACATGAGTGACTTTATATCTGTGAGACACATCGCTACGCGACTCGCATATGTCATTTTCTTGCTTTCATAAATATTGTTCTTTTTGCAGTTTTTGTTTGTGATACGATCTGGTAAATATTACATGTAATGTTATAAGGTCTTCACAGTTACAGACTGCCGAAACTTATGGGTACTTTCAGATGATTTGCGTATAAATTCTATCAAATATTAACGCTCATAACGATATCTCATCAAAAGAAAAAAGAACAATAACATCATGCTATTTAGTTAATAGCACTATTTCGATCATTGTTCCATTATTTCTAATCTGTATCAGATTGGATCTCTACTTTTATTTTAGCACTTTCGCTTACATTTTAAGAGCCAGTAAAATTGTCTGCCGTGTTATAAATCTTAAGACAAAAATTAATACTTTTCAAACAGTAGTTATCGTTAATGATAGACAAAACTTTCCTTCTGGATATCAGTTTACGACTTCATCAAGAAACTTTCCAGATATTAAAACTATACTTTCTAAGGAAAGGATTTCCACGTTGTAAGTTTCACTTGTTGACATTAATTTTAGTACTCTAATGGGGAAATGATTGTACATGTAATTGAACATGTAATGAACCGGGTCAACTGTTGAGCAATTAAGAAATTGCTGTATCAACTACCATCTTAGCTTATCCGGCGCTATCTACAAAACTTAATTAATATTACAACATGCAGAATACCTCAAACATAAAATACAAAAAACAGTAAGCGGATAAAAACGCTTATGACCAGTAATTAATATGGCATAGTTTCATTTAAAGTTGCAAAATATGGGAAATGCTTACATCACCGAGATTCTATTATACTTGATTTATGTAACGGTAGGTACGTTACATTTACGGTGATTATATTAATAATACCATCAAAAAATATATTATTGTCATCGTGATGCAATGAAACGCAATATATAGCAATAAATAAACGTATCTCATTCGTTTTTTATGATAGTTCAATTACATGATATCAATATGGTTGAAGTTACAAAAGTTTTATATCAGCATTGCACTTCTTGATACAATAGTGTCGGTATTGACATAACAAACGAAGTCAATATTGCTCTGTTTAGTTAGATGAATAATGACGCAAACCAAATAGAAAATATTCTAGATAAGAGCTATGAAATAGAAAGTATAAAGACTTTTGTTATTACAAAGTAACATGACATGTTTGTGTTTGATTATGTTAAGTGCAGTAATATGTATGTAATATTTGAAGTTACAGAGAAAGGAGAGAACAATAACAGAAAGGTTTGTGACAGAGAGCCGGCAGAATACGAGAAGAGGCTTAAAAATTCCAAACAAGATGGAATTTAAATACTAGCAAATATTTCTTAGCCAATAAACCTTCCAACAACAACGCAGTAATTCCAACAAAAATCAAGGAAGAAACAACATCTACTAAAGAATTTAAACATGGCATCAAGCAGAATTATATGCATAGTTAGTCGCAGTTTACGTGGCATCTGTTCGCAGAAGTCACAATGTCAATTCGTTCCATGAACCGTATTGTTGCCCTGCTCATGTAAACATCAACGATATGCACTCAGAGCGAACAATAACCGTACACGAGCTTAACAATCGTAAGCTACAATCTGTGATTACATGTGTAACAGGCCAGACAAGAATTATACACGGGTACTCGTACTTTCTAGATATTTCCAAATCTCAAAGAGAATTTTACAGCAAGGATGGTTAAAGTCAAAGTCAAAATTATTATTTCAAATAGACCAGGAAGGCACTTTTGAACGTCAAAGCAAATAATATTAATAACGTCTGTCTGTCGGTCAGTCCTCTAGTTATACATATTGATTTATTTCTGAATATTAAAACGTCTGCACCTATTCATAGCGATATTAGAATTTTGTCACACTTTGTGTTCAAGATTAATTTTATCTTTAGTCACGTCTGAAACTGTTCAAAAACCAATATTTATTCGCTTCTATTTGCATGAATGTTTCATTTTATATTTATTTGGCTGTCAGAGCAAACATTCTAGATCACTCTGTCTCTACGAAATACAATGCAGTACCACAAAAACAAATGCTTTGTAAGTTTATTTGTGAATGTTCTTCTTTTCGGTCCAAATTGCGTTATTATTGCACAGAAAATACTGTATGCGGTTTGTTGTCATTGAAATCAATGCTGTAGAACGTAGGTAATGTTAAATTACTGTTTCTAAAGTTCACATTGGGTATAGAAGTCCGTTCTGCACGAACGGTATCCTCGTCTCGCGCAATCAAACGTGAACCGTCCAGTAGTGTCCAAATGAATCACCCTTCACATAGGAAACCATACTATTTAGCTCTAAGTCATACATGACACAGTGTATTGACCGGATGATACAAAAACTTGTCATGTTTTTCATTAACAGCTATTTAGTCAACCATATCCTATTAATCTACTAATATTGATCAAACAACAATAATAATATTCTGTTCGATTACCAAATGATGTAAAAAAGGTTTTTGCGTCAATGACTGTCAAGTAACATTGAACCTAAATTAGCATGTAGACCCAAAACTGATTTCAGAAACGTAGAAAAACAATTTAGTTTGTCAACCATTTCATATCTGCGTAGCAGTACGACCTTACCCCAAATTCCGTTACAGCCTACTAAAAATCTTGATTTCCTTGAAAACTGGAAGTATCGGGAGTTGTGTCTTTGCTTTCATTTCAAGTATCATTGATGCGATTTCAGAATATTTTCGTGTGTATCGAAATAATTAAGAGGGCACAATGGGAGTATTAGTTATTCAGCACATCGAACGCATGCGAAGCATTTGACACTTTCTATTTATGTCGAAGCGTAAGTTCGCGTGACTGTTGCTATATTGAATGACATAATTTTAAATCCTGTGGGACCATCGTTTCTTCCTGTTACTAATGAATGCTATTAATATCATAACGTTATTAATATATGCGTCATGTTATAAAGTTATTTATACTTTAGAGACCAATATTTTTTCCTTTCAAGTTTGTATTTATAGTTGGTGCTACCAGTGCAACTTACCTGTTGTATCAAAATATATTATTTACGAATGTTTGGCTAAAGTTTACTTGGCAAACGATTTCAAAAGTCATAGAAAATGTTAGGTCGTCGTTCGTTCGAGACGAATGCACCGTAGATGGCAAACAACCGCAGCACTTCGCATGCGGTTGGTGGCATTAGCCTGGAACATGAAAATGGATGCCATATAACGTGACTTTATCGATAGTCACATAAAATACTAAGTAGTAAATTGCTCTTATTACTACTAATCTAAACCGGAGCAAAAGCATATTTTTCAATTTTGGAATGGCTATATTTATACTGAGATAAATGTATTACGTAGTAGACTTCAGACTATATTTTCTCGTAATATCAGGAGTAAAACATCAATTCGATAAATCTAACGAAGATAACGTCGTCGACGTCGACGGCCGCTCCGGTGACCCAAAAGGGGACAAAGTAAGTGATCAACAACTTGTTTAAATCGGATTATTAGCTTTAGTGGTACATTAAATCAACGAGCCCCTAATCATACCCGGCATCAGCTACTGGGCCTAAATCGATGGTGATCTCGAGATAACAGATAGAAAGCCGTTGGAACAACACCAACCGCGTTACGCGCGCTGAGCAAATTCAAAACGGAACTCACCACTGCACAGTAAATAAGTTGCGAGCCGTTACCTGTCTCTTGTGCAATATTTTGTAACTTATCGTAGATTTGCAAATTTGGATCTGATGATGTTTTCTTATCATACAATTAGTCCTAAATATTTCTTAGAAGATTAAGCTAGTCATAACAAGATGTATACAGTAAGATAGTAAAATTGCACACGCTGTGAAATGGTTTCGGTTGGTGCGCGGGCGCAAACTTGCTATGAGCAACAAAACTTGATTCGAAATCGACGCGCCCAATGTCAGACGGCACAAGGTCGCCTCTCACGATAAACGCCTCTGCAAACCGTTTAGATTCAACAAAGCCTGTAAATCTGAGATCTTGATAGCTTCACAACTGTTCCTGTACTTATTTGGCTTAAAACTACACGTAGTAATATCTATTGTTCTGTAATTCGTTTTTAAGTACTGACATTTAGGATAAGCTTTTGCGTCGGCGGGCGTAACGTTTGAACTGATACACGATCGATACATGAGTCAGACGAAGTAATGGGTACGCTTAAAGTTCTGATGTTAACGTTCGCGTCGGTTGATTCAATTTAAATGGCAAAACTGGATGTGTAGAGCTAACTGTTAATTCCTAGCCATCGTCGCCTATAACCGCACCTGTATTTATCAGTAGGGTGGCTATCGAAGCGTTGCTCGCTTTATAAGGGACGACCTTTTTATGCAGCCATGTTTCTATGAACACGTTTTATATGCAGGATGTTTTAGCTGAGCTCTAAACGGACAACAACCTTTAACGAACTTAATAAATATGAAATAACTTGACATATTTGTTATGGTGGCTGTGAATAATCCATCACGTATGGCGATGGCTTATCGCGATTCAAACGACAGAGCCTTGCTTCCACGTGCCGGTTAGTACCACGGGTATTGCATAAACGTGTTACAAGTCGTTAAGTGCATAGTAATAATTTATGAAATGCTACTAATCGATTTAGTAACACTTTCTCTCGGTTAAAACTTCGTAGGTTGTTTAACCCTTCCGTGATAGTTTGTCATTAAGTTTAGATTAGTATCTCCGTCACAGATTTTTTAGATCATAAAGTTAATTAGCGATCACGGCTAAATCTATTTGGCAGACAGTATGAAATTGGTTTTGCGATGAAAAAGTCTTCGCGAGTGAAACTTGCTGTTCGTGTTATGCTCTCGATTTTAACGTCACGATGACGGAAAGACCGCGCTGGTTCAGAAAGCACGGGTTAATTGAGCACACAAAAACCATTTGGGAACCAAGGACGCAGTTATCGTAGTAGAATACAATGCCATGACTAACTGCGGTTCGATTCAGACGTCTCTAATATAAAATGGACTTCAGTTTTGCTAAACGATTGATTGAATTATTCTTTTCTGATCAGGTTTTTACCTCGTACAACTGCTACTGCAGTTTGGGTCTCTGCTAATGTATTTTAAACTCGTTCACCGGAAATTATTTATTTTGTCGTGGCGCCCACCTGCCGTACAAAAGAAACGATGAAAGAAGTCGATGACGTTGCAGCATATGATAAATCGAGATTTAATCTTTATTTTGTATTTTTTGCCGAAACTTATACAAAGGTTTTAATAGGATGTCAGACAGACGCTGCTGACGCCAGTATATTCAAAGTTAAGATAGTAGGCGACCACGATTGTTACTGGGTAAATAATTTATTTCGTTTATGCACCAAGAACCTTCTCATAATTCATTCACAATTCAAAATGTAGCTGCAGCACGTGGCTTGTAGTTCGAATAAGGTACCCAATAATATTCTTGAAGGTAAAACGTGAGTCTACTCACATAAACATCGTACAAGTTATAGACGAGGATCGATAGAAATCAATTTTTATCAAATTTTATATAACGAGTGATTCATTCTCTGTTGGCATTCGTTTTAGACGTAATTCAGATATCTAATCTAAACATTATTCACAAAGATATCTCCGAATTGGTGAAAGAATTCATACGAAAACATTGTATCGTTTTAAAGAGAACACACTACAGATGTTCTGAGAAGTTAACCAGATACACTATCAACAGTAAGATGACTGTTTGTTACAGATAAAGAGCTAATATGGTTACAAAATTTTTACTTCTTACTTGTGATTACAACAAAATTTTAATCTATGAATAACTTCTGGATATCCAATTATTATTACACTTGTTTGTCCAATGGTTCGTTAAAGGCATAAATAAGTTATACTAAAACGATTGCAACGAGTTACAGCCCATAATCCATTACAAACTAAATAGATAAACGTCCCAATAAAACAATTTTCTTATAACCATAAAACTTACGGAACTATTGGCCATGTTACGATGGAAACTGACGAAAATAAAACATAAGAAGAAGGCATCTCTAGGGAGAAGATTGAATTTCTGATGTAGAGAAATATATTATTTATCCAGCCTCGTAAATCACATTTATGGAAGAAATCCTTAAACCATTGTTTTATGTGTTCTATACTAAGAGAGCATGCCCATAAAATCTTTATACGACAGCATATAGGGTATTACAGGAGATCCATTTTTGGAGACCACTTTGCGTTTAAATATTAAAACCTGCATTTAGGACATCTACATATAACTTCAATATCCGCTATCATCATTAGGAGTAGCAGTAGCAACTACAGATAGAAGATACCAACTGCTAAACAAAGATGTTTAATTTTTGGGGGACATTTGACATAATCGCCTTTATTTTGCAGATATGGCTTTGGGGATCGCAGTTAAGTTATCAAAGGATGGAGCTGACTGTCCCCAGTGGCCAGACGCAGTTAGGACATCCCCGGGTCCGAGCACATAGCTATGCATAGTTCTGGAGATATCTCACAGCTGTATGGCGTTTCTTTGTGTGTGAGAAACGTGTGGTTAGGTTAAAGAAGTCGAAAACGTGTGTAAGTCTTACAGCGATAAATTGCACCTGACACGTCTAGCACGAACTACCGATACATTCGGATACATCGAGTGGCAACTCACGACGATAATTATTCACAATGAATATTGTATTCTTATTACGCAAAAGACCAAAATCTGATGAAATTATAAAGCAACTACCGAGTCAAAGTAATATTTTAGGTAGATGGAGTTAACGCGGCAACTCCTGGAGTAAATTAAACATTTAAACATTTGTACGAAGTTAAATAAATCCATTAATAATTAAAGAGGATGTCACAGGTAACGAAACACTAGGCAAATGTCGATGGTGGGTAATTATTTTCTGAATAGTAAATTGTAAGGAAATTTCCGTTTTTGGAATGATTTACATTAAAACATTTTTGTTGAACAAGACAGCGCAACGAAATCACGAAATCAACCTTCAGTTACAAAGACAAAAAATAAAATGTACTGTAATTTACCTTAATTCTCTGTTGCCTTGAAACGTAATGCGTGTTGTTAAGTAAGTCTAATCTATCAAACCGCTAATGTCCACCGTTTCGCAGGCCTAAATTTTGTTTTGGAAAACGTTAACTGTCCCCTAACCTACATTTCGACAATAAGAAGTGACTTATGCAATCAAACACAATACTGCATTTTGTATAAGTAAGGTAATTACTGTTAAAAGAAAACGGTGTGTAAAATGACTTCAACGTTCTTACGTCTTTCCGGTCTGTTGCCAAATAGACGTTGATGCTCCAAAAACTATTGAATACTTACGTTACGAAGCTTACAAATCAAGGATAAGAGAACAGTTTAATATGCGTATGACACACGAATCAAGGGGATTTTTCAAGTCCCATCTTACACTTAAAGATTGGAAACACGTTGTTCTTAGGTGTCAAAAGGTCATTCGCAATTCGTGTCAATTTCTATTTATTTAAGAATTTAAGTATATGACTCTTGACTCACATTTATCTACATATATTTAATTATTTAGATATTTGGCGACGAATTTAAAGAAAGGAATTTTCCACAGAAATATTTTTTTTCATTTAGCTCCCAGACGGGTGTGGCTTTCGGGGTAACCGTTATGTAGTCACGAAATTGAAATTGGACCAAAATAAGTTGGTTTGTAAGTAATTCAACGGGGATTTCAGGACCACGTGGGTGGTACATGTTGGGCATATTAAATCTAAAATACATGATTGATGTGCCGAGATGTAGTATTGATTTATACATATTATAAGTAATTGGAATGCAGGTGGATAACCTTTCGAAATATATGGCTATGTGTGCCGACATGTCAAGGATAATAAGTTTAGACAAAGTTCATGCACGATCAGACCATTTGTTGTTAGTGAATAATAGTGAGGTATAATGCGGACATAGACCGATTCATTAAAATTAAATTAGAAGTTCCGCCTTATTTGTACTTTTACTTTACTCTAAAACTTGTTGCTAAAAGAAATTACGTATTTTAAGACTAACTTATACGAATCATAATAGTTTGTGTAACAAAATTACGTACATTTTGGTGGACAAAGTATTAGAACAACTTTCTGTTAATTGCAACGTACAGATTAACCGCATCAATTACTGGAGAATCTCAAATCTATTGTTTTCACGATTTTGTTGAATACTATGGCGGTTATTCCGTTAAAAAACCACTTAAAGCGTGTACACATAGCAGACAATAATTACGAAAACTACTTTCTAGTGTGACTCATGGTAACACTGCCAATGACTAAATAACGTCTTGTTACAACTTTTTGTGTAAAATACTTATTCAAATGTTCTGAGCATTTCACTGGTAAAAGTATTGTAAACAAAATGAAGGCAAAACAAAGTTTAATCATTATCGGTGAGACATTCACTCTAGCTTGCTTATCGTCTTCTACGATAACATTTGGTCTAAATATAGAGTCCAGTTTACTTAACACTTACCATTTTATAAACAAGATAATCACTTCACTTGTCAATTCTGTTCGAAATCACGAAATCAGGTTTAACACCCGTACGCATTATCAATCCAATAGATTAACTGTTAAACCCTTCACAATTTACCTTGGAAACTTGTCCATAAATTGTTGAATATGCACGAACAAATGCTGTAGTATTTGACAAGCAATTATTCAAAAGTTAGAAAATCAATGTTTGCCAGTAAACGGGTAGATATATAAAGTAAACGCTTGTATAAATAAAGAAAGCGAACCTGTGGTGCGAGTACCGGGGCTGTCTCTGTAGCCGCCGTTTTGCCGGAGTCTGCGTACACTAGACACAAGCACGCGGGTCAGCATGACGCCCGCTCTTGACTACCACCTTCCCAATATAGGCACAAATCTCCATCAGTCACTTGCTCCTCAATAGAATTATTGATACCGCGAGCGTAACTCAACACTGGAGACACACGAGGGGCCCGGCGATTCACTGGGCCGTATCCAACACACGCACTCACAATAATATAATTGTTACCGCTCCCTGATTTCAGTCACTACACTCTGGGTGACAAGTCGGCAAATCATATGTTTTGAAAACAATAGTGGCCGTTTCGAACGAATCGAAATCTGAAGTTTCCAGTTTAACAAACTTTATTCGATTACCGTTTTTATCGATTAATATACATATCACTAAAGGCACTATGGGATAATTGGAATGGACTGTTATTGCTGCAATCGTAACAGATCACGTCGTCAATTATTCGATTTGCTCGGGTTCGGTTACGGGTTCAGGCTAACGTCTCTACGTGACAGTCCGTATCTCTTCAAAGCTTTTACCGTACTGGCTAGAAGGCAGTAGTGTGAGCTTGGAAAAAAGAGAAAGAACGATTATGACGTACCAGAGTCACAAGTCCATAACCGGTCACGTTGTCTCTGCGAATTTGTTCTTTACCGCGTTCGAATAAGGTGGATATTTGTGGCACTGACGGTCTCAGCTGTGTCAGTTTCCTCGAATGTTGCGTGTGGAAATTCGAGACGGATTGAGCAGCGCAGTCATTGAGTGTAAAAGAGATAAAAGCAAATATCGAATGCTAACGACGTTTGCCGATTGGAGTCCGACCGCCAAGGCCGACTCACGTCACGTTTCGCGAGACTAGACGTGCCGCCTATGTACTACAGGTATGTATATGCAGGACTGTAGTTTATTGCACTTTGTTTGGCTAAATGTAAACTTACTTCAATTAATCCTTAAGGGCTTGTTATCTCATTAGAAGTAGCTTTACAAATGAGGGTTGTTACTTAATTACCTACGGTTAAATTAAATATTGTTTGTTGCTGTTAATGAAAGTGTGTATCATTGACTGATAATGTATTATTTACATTGTGATTAATTTTGATAAGATAGTTCTTGTGAATTTCTTGATTAGTCACGTGTAGGTGATCGTTTAACAGCTGATGACAATAATGTCTCATAGAAATAAATTGACGTCAATGAAATGCAAATAGCACTGATATTGTTGTTATAAACAATGAATGTATGTTCAATAAAGTTGAGACGTATATCAAAAACATGGAAACACAGCAATATGAAAATAATAGTTTTTATTGATTTCTTGGTCCTTTGATACTGCCCCTGCCTGGAAGTAGTGGCGGATTTAACCTCGTCGCTAGGACGAACAAAATTGATGAATAGTAAATACCTATATACAATATAAATCACATCAATGATAAATATGATTTTACCAATGAATATGATACCTGATTCAGAATAATACAGAAAATATTACGTATGAAAGTCCAATACCGGATCTGACGAAGTCAGATGTTTATTACATTACTTTCCCAATAAATCGAAACATTAAAGTAAAAAAAAAGTAAATTATTTTAAAGATCAAAAGTTTTGAAGAAACTATAACATAAAATATCAAAATGTGTGGTTAAAAATATTTATTGTCTTTAAAATTAAAAAGATATGTACCTATAAATCTGATATGACCATATCGATTACGTTACATCAGTATAATCAAACTTATACGTATCACAATTAAATAATTTAAATATACATATATTCCTCGTAAAGGAGTGTTGCGTCAACTTGCGTCGCTACGAGAATGGACGCGGATATATACGAAAACACATAAAACATCAAAGTTTTCTCCGTTAACATCCGTTTGCACTGAAGCGTGCTCACATAGATATGCGAATAATCCACAATACTAACAATGTTATGAATTTGATCTGGACGCCACATTTCTCTTTGATGCAATCGGTTTATGGATTTAACCGACGATTAAACAAGAAAGTCGTTGAAACTGATCATACTCTATAATTTATTGCTAGTACTGCGACTGAAGAAGCCTAGAGAGTAGAAGGAAAGTGTACAAACTATTCACGTTCGTGAAAAATTTTATCTATACTATAATATTATAAAGCTGAAGAGTTTGTTTGTTTGTTTGTTTGAACGCGCTAATCTCCGGAACTACTGGTCCGAATTGAATAATTATTTTTGTGTTGGATAGTGCATTTATCGAGGAATACTAATATTATAAAGCTGAAGAGTTTGTTTGTTTGTTTGAACGCGTTAATCTCCGAAAATACTGGGCCGAATTGAATAATTATTTTGTTGGATAGTCCATTTATCGAGGAAGGCTATAGGCAATAAAACATCACACTATGACCAACAGGAGCCGAGCAGAGCGGGTGAAACCGCGCGGAAGTAGCTAGTATTTTATAAGTTGTTCAGAAAAGACAATTAAAACTATGTCGAAAATAATAAATACTGAAAAGAAAACTAACTCCTCCTCAAATTAGACTATGGATTATTACTCTTAGATAAAGCTAACACGCTTTTTTCAAAGGGAAAATTAACCAATGCTTTCTCCCGCCTTGGACGAGGCGAGTGTTCCTATTCCAACTCTTCGCGCCAGAGCCCCGGTAAACCCGCTAAGTAATCCACAGCTCCGAAAAGCCAACACGCTGTAGATTAAACTTGTAGTTAGTAACTCAGTTTAGCCTTTGCATCGAGTTCCGGAGACAAGTTCCGGCTGGAATAAATATTGACGCAAGATTAGATTAACCTGCAAGCGACCAGCATTAATGTTCACCTTGTTCTCAATCTTGGAGTAGATAAATGACAACTCCACAACAACATTAAATCTCTTCAAATAAAAAAAACAAATAAAACAGACTGCTTCTTCAAACAAATTGCTACCAGATTTGCAGATTTTATCTATGTGCGTTGTGCAATATGAAATAAAACAGGCCTTGTAGAATGCAGTTGTTATATTTAAATGGACAAATCGGCTTATTCATATAATTATGACGTCAGTAAGTTTAAAGATCATATTTTATTTGACATTTCCATTAAATAAAGTTCATCGGCAATCACTACTTCACTAGGTAAATACCTACAACGCGTAGGCGGCGCTTAAAGAGCTGGCTTAGCAGACGTCTTTTCCATAAGTTGCAAAACTGGAGGGTAAGAATTCATGGCAAGTATTCTGAGTAAACCAGTTACATTTATATAGTTTAAATAAAGGTTTATGACCCCAGACTCTTTGTCGTCGACCAAAAATGGACCGTAGCCATAACTCCTAATACGGCCTGACGTTAAAATCTATGTGGGTATTTAAAAATCTTTTCGTAAGTCTTTTATTGATGAGTAATTAAGCGAAATTGGAAATCATGTAATCAAACCTTTGTGGAGAATTTAATATGTACGTCTGACTATATCTATTTTCCGCCCACTGATCGACCTTTATTAACATCTACGGGGTAATAAACTCAATAAAGTTGGTGTAGAATAGATAGATGCTATAGATACCAATTCTTACACGATATACTCTTATATAGCGATATAAAAAAGGTTCTTATTCTGATAATTGAAAGCGCGCATCAAACATTACGAAATCAATTGCTAATTGAACTGGCGTTCGAACGTATGAAAAGTGCAAAGATATCTATCGCTCTAACATATGAAGTGAACCTATGAGTTTATATTAGCTAGTAGGAGTGCGATTAACTACTTTCTTTTTACATCCCGAGGCAGAGGTGACTCGTCCAGTTTGTTAACATTAATGTAAATGTCATTGAATGCCGTCCGACCGGTTACGATGAATTTTTTTAATCGACAACTGCCTCTGGTGTTATTTTGAAAGCTGCGAATTACCTTTAGCGATCCTTGTAGTCTACACGCCTTACCTATTAAAGCTTCTATAACGACCTTTCGATCATCCATTGTACAGGGAATTTATTAACGAACGTTATTAGCGGGGAATAATTCCATTTATAATGGGATGATCGGCCAAATTACTTTAGAGCTACATGCATAGCTTCATAACAGGTGGTGTTTTCTTACAGTTACCAGAACGCCCATACAAGTATCAAGCACGCCTTTTTATTATCGTGTTAACGTACGAGTATAAATGACTACTTATCCATTATAGTAGCTCATTTACATTAGTCTGTTTAACACAATAGCCTCTTTTACTCGGATCCACTCGAATAATTAAGATGAATATTAATGTGGTTGACTTGCAAATGGAGAGTAAGATTTGAAATTCATATCTATAACTCGGTGTGTGAATTTTTTTCAATAAACACTCTCACAAATGCCGCTCTTAAATACGCGGTTGCTTTGCTAATAATATTTTATTACCTACAACGAATAAAGCTAAAACCAAGAGTGCGTGAATATTCGCAAAGCAGTTTTTGTAAAATCGTTTAACAGCCAACTAATGGACACTTGAGCGGCCTCGACTCAATTGAAATCCAATCAAACCGTAACGTATCACGAGACGGACGTTTGTTACGATGTTTAAAGTGCGCACAGCACTATTACCACAGCGGTGGAAGCAATGAGTTGAATTGACAATGTTGAACACAATTGACAGGCAGCCAGTGACCTGACGGTTAACGATGTGCACTGCGCACGAACACTCTTTATTTGTAATGCAAAACTGCAAACATCCTATCGTCACGACGACAACGCAGCGCAACACATCACAATACGAGTAACGCTAATCATTTCATAATAAACATTACTATCCCATATTTATCCATGACGCCATACTTCTGGCCCTGGCTAATTTAATACTTCTTTTTTCCTTTAGATTGGTCTAGCTAGGAAGTAAGACACATAAGGTCACGATGACTCAATACTCGGCTTTTTGTTACGGTTACAAATTACAATGGAGTTCCTGTGAGTTCTCATAATACATGTTTGATGTTACATATTTAATTACATAGAACATGTGTTAGTTTAAAATGTAAGATTCTCGGATTCCCACCTTTGATGCACGACATCGATTGTTAATGAGAAACGGGCTTTGAATATGGATAAATCAACAAATTAACAAAAGTTAACCTTCAGATGCAATAGCATCTACTCGCACAATGACGAATTGATATAGGATTGCAATTCACGCAACTTCTTTGTAAAATTTTTAAATACCATTTGGTAACATTATGTCAGAAATATCTAAACAAATATAATTTTTTCACTTGATTAAAAATCGGGCCATTCTATTATAGGAAGTAATTACATGATAGTGTAACACATTCTTTAGTATGCCGAATGACAGGGCAATATTGAGATCCATATCCATTTCATCATCTTCGTTGAGTGACGGACGAGTGTCGACATAACACATTATTCGTGAGTTCTGTGCGGCACCGACGTAACTACGGAACAAATTGATGAGGTGATGAACGGAATCAATGATATGGGCGGAGCACCAGTTGATCAACATTTTTTACTTTACGATTTTTTATGGTATCAAGAACATACAATTATTCCGTTAAACAAAAACTTACAACATCAGCAATTAGATTGTGTAATTGTCAGTATGAACAACGCCGCCGAACTTATGTAGCTCACCTTTTGTTAGATTAGATAGAATCGTTGTTATACTTCTCATTTTACGTAATGCTCAAGTATCGCGTAAAGCTGCACACATGTTTTTGTTACTGCGAAAACCTTACAATAATGCTGTACCGAGTTACATACCAGACATCTATAAAATGTAAGTAAAGTTATTGTAGCATACGTCAATAGAATCAATATTGATACAATTGTAGAACACGACAAAATTGCAAAACAACGTTGAAAAAAGTCTACGTTGCATTTGGTTTTGTATCTGAATAACAGTGATGACTAAACTGCGTTAAATAATACGATGAAATGTACCACTGCACAGTTCCAAGCGTTTTAAGACTCCCTGTCAAGGCATTGAATAATGAAACGAATTTACTAGAATAACAATTATTCACGGGTTACAGGAGACAATGATTGTTTATTTAAACATTGGTTTTGGTAAAAAAAAGGTGAAAATGAGTGAAGACGTTTACAGCATTGCAGTGACTGAACTGTGAGTGCAATTTATTAACAAACTGCTGTTGACTACTAAATAGGTCTTCGTGAACTTTGCTTACCCGTTGTCGTTGAAGCAACGGTATTCAATCCATCAGCGGGCATTTGCAAAGCAGTTATGCTCCAGTTTCGGGTAATTGCGTTTGCACTTGTTATGCGAAATCAAGCAAGAAGCCAACATCGTTGACCACCGACTATTAACCAACATGTAACATAAATAATGCGTGAAAATCTGCCGGTTGTTCGTTGCGTGTGCGAGCATTATTATTCGGAGCTTGTCTCATTACGAGAATTGCCACACGAATTCATTGCTACCGGACACAGTTGCTTGGAAAGGAAAATGTAGGAAGTAATTATTTTCTTAAATACGTATTGTTGTATGAGACTACATTAAGTTCTAAAGAAAAATATTCGTACTAGCAATAGCTTCTATGTTCATTTTAATATAGTCGTTTCTTTTAATTTTACTGATATCAGTGAATAGATTTAAGAAAAGAAAAGGTTTATCAAATTAAAATTATGAATTATGGAATATAACATACACTGCACTATTTTTATCACTACAAAAAGATATTTCCGCGTATTTTTTCTCGCGATCTCACGACATCGCGTGACTTAAGTGTTACCTATGTAATTAGGACGTCGATGTTCTACTTAGTTCAGTAAAAAGATCTTACGTTGCAACTTCATCCGTGCTGTTCATAATATATGTGAAGATAATAAGATTTGTAATGAGACTAGCCAAAAGAAAGTTTAATAACATAAAGTAGACAATGTTGGCTATAACACTTCGTCACCGTATGAAGACTAATGAGGCAGAGAAAAAACGTAAAGAAAATCTAACAATGAGCCTACATGAAGAAAAATTGCAGAGTAGCTACGTCAACTGAATAATGAAGATCCACAATAGATTTCAGAATACAATATGGAATGGTAATTAGTACATTAGCAGTCCACGATTGGTCGGCTGTCTTCCTCAATCCCACGCTGCTTTAACTCATCGACTGTCAATGCTCATCGGCTGCGTTGGTCGTGTTTATTGTTCCGTGTGGTTGGTAGAGATGGGAGTTCACGAGACAATCAATATTTGACGAAAACAGTCATCGTCGTGAGGTTATCTGATGGCATTGTGAATTATGGCGCATCGGTACCAGCCACCAACATCACCGCCTACGAATATTACGAATAATTTCGTGTAAACCTTCGTAGAATGTTCAAAATGGCATAGTATACTGAAACTTATAATATGACGATTTAATATTGATTTTATTTTAATCTTCATCTTTATAGTTATCGGGAGTCGAAGTACCAGGGTATAAACGGAACCTAGGTTCATGCAAATAATAAATCTATTTTCGATTGAATATAAAGTCGATATTGAGTTAGACTAGAGCAATGAGTCACAGCACTGTTCTAGACTACGAGGCTATAAAGTTAGACCTATTTGATATTGAAATGGTCACTGTTATGGTAAAGTTTAAACGTCCAACGAAATGTGTCCTTGAAAATTCCAATTAATCTCAATAGCAACGAATTTACAAAGTTCGGGTCAAGCAACTTGTAATATGGCAATTACTTCCTTGTAATAACAACCAGGCATGCCTTTTTATTGACTTTTTCTAATGGTCCACGTGCGAATCGCACTAGCCTCGGTGCGAGGGCACTGTTCACGGACCGTGAAGGTGTATTTGTACCCTTCCACTGGCTCGTACATTTTCTAGAAGGTTTAATAATATTATTATTATCGCAGCAGGTAACAATTGGCGTTCAAATGAAATAAGCATGAAACCAGTACCCTTAGTACGAGTTTTAATTGAAACGTGAGCGCGTTCGGCGCTCTTATTGGCCGGCTCGAATAAATCAACCAATCAGAGAGCTGAACGCGCTCTCGTTTCGATTACTTTAAACGTAAAGCAAACTCATACTAAGGGTACAGTTCAGAAGGAGCAGAATAGTTACGTTATCATTTTAGAAAAAAAATATGTTATATCATGATATTCAACAGCCTGTCAAGTAAATTGTACAAACTTGTCACCATATACACCTACTTTCGCTATGATGACTGTCGCCTCCTTCGGCTGATAAGCAGCTTATATTATTATATCGAAGTGGTTTTGACGCTTTTGACCCCAACATTCAAAGGTGGTATAAATCTTGAATAAATTGTTTTTGTAAAGTCCACCCCCGCATGTTATGTAAGACTAAGATGTCCACTAAAATATAATTTCACTTTCTTTCGGACCACAGTCAGCGTAGGATGGGCGTGACGACCGGCCGCCTTTGACGGCACGTAGATTGCATACTTTCCCTGTTTTTATGGGAATCATGGGGCGCCAATGATATAACAATAATGTGAAAGCTCCACAGAAACATGTTGCTTTTTGTATACAAAGGGAAATGTTACCAAAAATCTCGGTCATGTCAAACTACTCGAACAATTGTAACAAGAGCCTGTTACATACGTGGAATGGAAATAGGTCACTTCCATTTAGCAAGACAAATATCCAATGTTTGTCTTTCATTCTAAAAAGAGGAGAGAAATAAATGTAAAATGTTTAAAGCAGCTGATACTTTCTTCTCCACGTTTAAATGAGAAAGTTTTTATGCAAAGTCTATATACAAGTAGATACTTTGTAAGTCTTACAAGACTGGAAGAGTAATTTATTACACTTACATGCAAGTAAACATAATAGTACAATGAACTAATATGCATGTTTGTATAATAATGCCGAGTTCCAACTGAAGAACCAGCTCAGTTATCGCACTGGTCATCGGAATACGACGCCGTAAACAAACAGGTGGGTGCGACTGGCAATCCTCCGTGCCATTTGATAGGGTCTATCTATTTGTAACCGATAACTTTATGGTACATCGTGTAGGTTCTATACGAGATGAGTTCATCAAAGTCAAAGCTTTCAAAATGTACACCTAACTTCGACCTTAAAGCTTAGAGTGGGTGTTCGTCTGTTATTATTAGCATTGACACACATAATGATTTGCAATTGCAACCACATTCTCGGCAATTTGGTTCGAAGAATAATTACAATGTGGATATTGCGACAGCAAAAATCATGGGATAAAGCGGAACCGAAGTAATTGGAAGGACAGAATCATCTCGGTTTAGACAATCGATTTCTACATGTCTAAATTGTCAAACGAAATATAAAACAGCGACAAAATATCAAGATACAGCGTCGGCTGAGACATTGTCCCATTATTGGTAGCAAACGCTTCTTTAAATCTCATAATGTTAAAGGAAGTAGACCGGTTATTTCTGTCAAGCACTCATAGTGGGCACATCGAGGAAACCCAAGATGAAGCAATTAACCAATTTAAAATGATTAATGTTTGTTTTCCATCACAGAACATAGTTGTGAACAGATGTCAGTCACGCTTTTTACCTTCAAAAATAAGTGACTTCATGCGTAGCACTGTTACGATAGTATACGATAGATGGGACAAGCCACGAGGACTTGAAAAGAAACGAAAAAAAGACAAGGCGGAAATAAATGGTTCAAATTGAATGGTGAATTATAAATAGTATGTACTCAACCGTGTCATACAGATAGTATATAATAGAGCTGCAGTTTAATGGTGCTAATCAAACCCAAATATAGAGTGATTACCATGATAATACTCCTACATCATTGAATTGAATTGTGCATAAGACTGTAGTGGTGACTTTGAATGATGATTGATGACATTATAAAGGACGACTATTAAAAAAATATTTAAAGATCATCCAACGCTAATCATTAGCTGAATATAACAGTTCAGGTAGGTCAAGACTACACGGAGTGCGCGCAAGGCTGGCTTAACTATTGGAACACCTATTAAATAAAACCGTTTAACAACTAGCTAACCTTACCTGTACAGGTTTAGATTACAAATAACTTGGTTTAATGTAGTAATTTTCCAGTTTTCAGACTATCAGATAAAACAATTAACGGAATAAACATTTTACCAGGGCCGTCCGACAAATATAACCTAACTCTTCTTCTTTAAAAACGCTCGTCAGTTGAAAGACGTTGGAAGCTTATAAAAATTTCACGTTCTGGGTAAAGCACAGTAATTATAACAGATCTTGACTTGGGCAGTAACAATAGTAGAAAGAAACACTAATTTGGCCATTGTGCAGTCCAACTATAGAAAGAGACTGGCACGCGTTCTTGCCAATAGAAAAATTAATGAAGAAAGTCTTAGAAGCTATAATACGTGATAAAAATAAACGTTAGGTAGTAAATTTATTTTAAAAGTTAACACAGAATACTTCGGTGTGGCTAACTAACTAATTAATTGAATAAATATAATAAATAATAATTTATATAGCGACTTATCTAAGCATATTTAACTATGTTAAGGCACCCGTAATTTTACTAGTTGTTTAGGTGCTTAGTTGAATATTGAGAAATGTTTATGTTTCTAACATTAGCATTCTTTCTTATTTTTAAGAAGCACAGGTCAGCTCATCAGTTCATTAGTATTTAAAATAATTTCCTGATTCAT
Source organism: Spodoptera frugiperda (assembly GCF_023101765.2). Taxonomy (NCBI): domain Eukaryota; kingdom Metazoa; phylum Arthropoda; class Insecta; order Lepidoptera; family Noctuidae; genus Spodoptera; species Spodoptera frugiperda. The sequence continues at coordinate 10,120,117 of NC_064239.1, read as the reverse complement.
AATTGACATTTCATTTTCCAGCGGAACGACCTAGTTTTTTCTATTTGTGTATACTAATTTAAATATATTTTGCATATTGCAACATATAAGTATTGATAAAATCAGCGGCGGAAGACGAAGAAAGTGACACAGTAACCCGCTTGTCGGAGTCGAAAGAAGCGAGAGTAATCGTATGACGTCTGCGATCAACAACGGGCGTGGTTGTTGAACTCAAGCCTCAAAACACAGGAACTTGACAATTCATTGTCTCCAGGAGTAATTAAGCAACGTACCCACAATTTGATTGCTTACCATAAATTAGAACATTTGACAAAATTAGGTGAGGCATCGTCCAAGTTGCTATTTCATTAATTTAACTAATGCCCGTCAGACACGCCATACAAGTCCGGCTATGGCAAAAATTGGGTGCAAGTACACAAATTGTTATTATGTATTATAGGTACGGACATAATAACACAATTACTGTCAGTGGGAGTAGACGTAACATGGAATCAAAATTTATGTTATTATGTCTCCGTATAACACACCTGCCAGCTTTGACGGTTATTTACTAAATCATATGACGAAAAGCAATTTAACAACGATCTAATTTCGCAATTCGTACTGACAATGTTCAATTGTGTAAATGTGGTAATGAAAGCGCGTTAGCGATTTCAATCCGTAGAACAGATAGACGCGGTTTTGATCGCGTAATGAGTTACAGCATCGACTCAATCAAGACAAATATTCATTTGGCCCCGAAAGTCTGTCTGCTGGAAGTGTTTCGTTATTTCCAATTAAACGGAATATTCTTATAAAAAATGAGAAATGCTCAAATAAGATAAGTCACTCATTTGTGTTTTGTTTCTTTCGGTTAAGAGGATGAGTTCAAATATTTGAGACAGCAAATAATTTAACAAATGTTAGACACTCTTACATACTCCCGGAATACAAACAAAATCTTCAGTAGGTAATTTCTTATTTTCTTAAGTAGTAACATATGTACTCATTACAACACGTAACTTAAAGAAAACGTTATTTAACACTGGTAGAGGCAAATTGCTGACACTTATTGAGTCGGTTACCTCAAAATGTAGTCTTTAACCATACAGCAGTGACCACAAAAAAAGGTTAAAAAGTCCAATTCAAACATCCAAATATCTAAAACGTTTTTGAATTTTGGAGATAATTTTCATATGAAATAAATCGGTTTTATTTATTTAATCGGTAACATCTCAGTTATTTTTTGAAACTATATCTCAACTCATGTGTGTTAGTCGATTAACTTCTGTATGAACCGATATTGTGGCATAGCGCGGATGGCGATCAAACTTCTGCGCACGCGCAACACGCAACCAACTACTTTCGCCGATTAAAATCCAACGCCGTCCGAGATATTGTACGTGACAGACGTTTAACGCGTACCTATTACGAAAGTACGTCACGATTCATAAGAATAATTTATTTGATACCTAATGATGTTTCGTGGGGCCCTCACGATGTATTCGCGTGTAGCTAACATCTCCAATTGAAATGCTCCATGACAATTGAATCTTCTACCCATTACAAATTAGGGCGTTTTCTTTTAAGGTAAGAAATCTAAACAAAAGGGAAATAACTTCACACGTACAAATACGAACTATCACTTTCTTTTAAAGCGTGCTTCCCAAATCAACATTCTATCTCAAGCAAGACACAGCATTATACAGAAGCAATTTAAATATTTATTAATATCGGGTCGTTAAATTAAACAAACATGTTTGTCATCAGAAACAAACGGGTTCTTAATGTAAGCAGTAATCCTGTCTACGACAACTGATTGATGAAAGCCGTGAACTATGGCAAAGGATTACTTGCCGGTGTCATCGCTTTCTCCTTGAATGCCGATTATAAAATACCAAGCGATAAATCAATATTAACAAGCAAATTGCTGCCGCAGGCAACGTACCGACATATGCACAAAAGTACAGATTATAAAACTTCAATTGATAGGTGCCCGAGTGAAATTGGACCGGAACATCGAGAAGAAATCGATACCTAGTGATGTGGTTAAAAGGCAATTTTGTAATCTTATGTCTTACTCTGCAGTCCATATGCTGGCTATAAAAGAATAATTTTATTGATACTGCACTCTGGTAAGTACTTCCGAGTCTGCGGTGTGGAGAAACCGCATTGGTTTTTATTTTATATTATAAATATGATTGTATCATGTTCTGCAAAATTGGAGATCCTTAGAAGCGGTTGTAATTTAAAAAATAGTTTTCTATGCAGAAAGTACAAATGCGCAGCAATCTTGCGGTTTCCTTCTTTTTAGGAGAGTATTCGTTGGATTCAGCTCTCACTGCGTAGTCACGGACAGCTCTACGGGTGGTCGTTAGTGCGAAGTAGGTATATGAAACAGCCTAAATTCCCACTTTCCAACACCATCAATTAGTCTTCTTTTTTGAAATAAGTAAATAGCAGTTACTCATGTTTTGTGGCACACCTGTTATGTTTCATGAAACATTTACTTCGATATTGAGTAATTCCGTGTGATGTGATTCTGCAACTGTGACAAATGTCAACAACAGCGTCTCATAGATTAAAAAGAAAATATACAAATCAAACATAATAAACACGGAGGAAAATAATGTCCAGTCTCGAAATGACGTCACAGTTCATTATGTCTTTCATTGTATTATCGAAAGCGATAAATGCACAATAATCAATTACGGATTTGAGAGACAATAGATTTGGCAACACACAATGTTGCATCGTCCGTCGATAATATCGACAAAACTGACATTAGCGATAAAGTCGTGAACATGAATGTACGCTCGTGTGCACATAATTAAGTTACATTTGTTATAGGGAAAGTTACATAATACAGAGAAAGCTTTTGATACTGGACATCGATAAAAAAGTAACGATACATTTGCCAGTATCGAGTTAATAAAATATGGTCAAAACGGACCTTAAAATAAATGTGATTGTCACGATTTTTAAATTGCCACCATCGTTACGGATAATTGTCACGAATTTGTCTTAAAATTAGCGTACTACGTTGAGTGGGTAACTAGAGCGCATCGTGTTGAATAAAAAGTGTCTATTGCAGCGGCTGTCAATCAAGCGATGTGCAGTATTATTTTTGAACTTTTTTTTCTTAGTGTTCTGGTGTACTTTCTGCAGAAAATACTTTCCATCAATTAGCTATCGAATGGAAAGTCTACACTTTTCACAACGTATTTGTTCGATAAGTATACAATAAATAACGCCAAGTTTGCATAAATTATGTTCTGCATCGTAAACTTTTATTTGAGGTAAATTATTGAAATAATGAGCACGATACAAAGTAATATTGGTGTTACTACTATGTTAAGCTCATAAGCTAAGCTGTGCTCATAATCATTTCACGAGACGACAATCAAGGTAGAGCTGAAAAGTACACCATATTTTAAGATATTTCCTATTTTCCCAGACATTATTATCAAACAGCTACCTAAGATTATTTAAATAGAAACTACAGAAAACGTGTTTACATTCAAGAGACGAATCTCAAATCACCTGCTTAGTTCTCACAGAAAAATCCCATAATTCAGGATTTCAATACCTAATTACATGTGAAATGTGATGAACTTATCGTGTTGTATTATTTTATAGGACATACAAAATTATGTAGTATCATCGAGATTAGTAAGGTCACTCATGTATTAGCAAATTAACCTTTTAATTTATTATAGGAAAAAGCGAATGCAGTAGAGCAGTTTGCCTGTTGTTTTAAAGCTACCGCCCTTGTTTCGCGTGCCACAGAAGGGTTGGTCATGTTCAGGGATCACGAGGTGGGGCTTCGTGAAAACGCGACCCCGCTATCTTTACCATAAATAGGTTAACGACGTGTCATGTCGCCTATTCCATAACAAAATATGTAATCACCTTTGTCACGAACTACCAAAATAATTGACACGATTTACGAGAGTCGTTGAGCTGAATTAGGAGGTGAACTAATTTCTGAGTCTATTTATGAAACTATTTGCACATTTAGGACATCCACTTTATCGCCTCTTGTATCTTTATAGCTGTAGGACATTGCTACCCAGGTGAAGAGTAGGCAAAGCATATACTTATTCCTTTTCACCTTCGCTTTCCTTTGCCTTTCGCTGCAATTGTACGGCGAAGAAGATTACAAATAATCTGTGTTATTTGTGACACTTAATACACTGTTCGTTGTGACAGGATATAAGGCAAGTCACAAGTCACAACATAATATTAGCGGCGCCCACCGCTATTAATATTAATAACAGGTTACTATAACATTGAGTGTAGAGTGTCCAGGGTTACTTTGAAATACAAGCACCAGTCAAATTATTTTGATAAGACACATTAAAATGTTCACGGCTGTTGTTTTATTGTAGGTCGTAAGTTAGTTTGACAAACAAGTATCGCAAACCAGCCTTCTAGTGACACTTTGTAGATTTCTCTCTAGTTGGTCGGTCGAGCACTAATTCTTCGAAACTCGATCACAAACATCAACGTGTTTCACGAAAGTTCTACAATTTCAATACCTTAGGCTTCAATCAATAGTTATCAACAATAAGTACGAACCGCAAATTAGTTGCTTGTAAACCAATACAAATAGTTTCGAAGGCAATGTTTCAAACCAATCAACAAGTCTGACAAAGACATTATCATAGTGGAATTAGAAAACGGCCGACTACCTATTATGCTTATGAGGCTATTCATCGTTTTATCTCGGTTTAATAACAGTGGCAAGTGTCCTATATAAAAACTGGTCACAGTAGCAATGGAGTCGGCTCGGCGAAATGAAACCCCGACCGGACGCGATCGTCGATATCACATTAGAAAACCGTTGGGTAGCTAGATAGGTACACACCTCGATGCATATTGGTTACCAGTCGAGTTCAGAACCACGGCAGCTAATTTGTTCAAGTCAAGATCTAGTTGAATAAAAATAAATACTGATCTTGATCTGCTAAGGTTTCTACTTCCACTGGTAAGACCGCATCATTAGATAAGATGTTCAAAGGATGACTGCACTTAGTTTATTTTTGTAAAATGAGTTAATTTCTAATCCACACGTGTATCGATTAGACGTTTTTATTCTGATAGTATAGGAGGTAGTCGATGAGTCATAGCGGAACAGAACCACTAATAGAGGAAAGGCTAATTGTCAATGTACATATTAGGTACTGATTTTCTATTCGAACGTTTATGGTCGGGGTTTTAGTAGATGTCTTGTTAATGTGTTGAAAGATCTAGTTCCCACAGAGTGAGATTAATCTTTTGCACGTTGGCTATCAATAAAATGTTTAAGTCAGTATAAATTACAATAATTTATGTTTTTTAATACATTTAGATGTCTTATAAGTGAAGCGAAGCATGGAATACCTATAAAAATCAGGAAACTGTTGGAGAAACATAGGTGGAGAGTTAATTTATTACACACATAAATAACAGACAGACAATAGAAAGATAAATAAGCTTAAAAAAAGTAAATCTTGCAAGCAATTATAATAAAATTACTGTAATTAACATCCAATAAATATGAGCGGCGTCTTTCGCTTCACGAAATGGCAGAAGTAGAAATGATTTAATCTCGCAGAGATCGGATCGCTAGAAAATAGTTTTGGTAGCCGAACCAGTGTCCATTAAAGTCATCAGTAATGCTGATGGTCGAGATAAAATCATTTGTAAAGGAATTGCATAATGGGTTTATTATTCAATCCATTATTAAATATATCGGATAGCTATTCATTATGACAAATGCCATTATGAGTGTTATTGATTATCTTCTCATAAGTTATCTTATGTCATTACTTATCTTGCTTATCATTCGCTTGGAACTCTTATAAACAAACTTTATGATAGCATTGTTTTGTTTAATCAACGAAATGTGTGTTTGGCTATAATCGTTCATTGATGTTAAGTACTTGGTTATCACGGGTAAATCCAAATTTTAGCAAGCAAATGAAATAAGTATTGAAATGGAAAACCCCAATACATTCAAATATTGCTGAAACTAAATTCTGCAAATTAATAAAGCAATGTTTTACAAGGAACGTATCGGTAATGTAATATCCTTGAATTTCGTAACATTCACATGTTTCTGCGAAATAACATAATGCTTAAGTAAGTCTTACTTACAAATTAATAAAGACTAAGATAGACATGAAATATATGATAAACAACTATTAATTTTGCTTTAATATTACAACATGAACAAGAACAGAATAGAGGTACCTACTCGTCTTATTATTCGAACACGACAACATATCGATTTACTAATAAAATATCCGATTAAACAATTGTTTCGTAATTCATTTAATAATCCCTTGTTTTAAGATAAAATACTTTAGTAAAAGATCACGTAAGCTAATTCTAAATAAGTGGATTTGGCCTTTTGAAACAACACGTGCGTGGGGGGAATCAAAAAGCTAATAAGCCAGACTTTTGTGTCTCAAGGTCAAAAAAAAGATACCTATGTAATTACTATAGTTACACAACACGGACAAATGTATCTAGAATCTAGAACGTAGGCAGTAATCAAATTAACTTTATTTATTGTTGAAACAGGCAGCAACGGTTGGGCGAAGGATGAGAATTTTTGACCATTTACCAAAGATGGCATTACATTAGGTATGTAAGACCCTAAAAATGAGGAAAAGAACTACTCTTAAGTAATCCGACGAGGGGTAATGATTTGATTGTAAGGTAAATAAGATGGTTCAACCCGAGAGTGGGTTAATTCGTTAAATAAATGTTAAAGGTTTACGCCAAAAAAGACATTTTGGAAACATAAAACCAAAGGTCTAATTTCATTGTTTCAACTTAGATACTGAAATTGAAATAAAAGTATAAAAATGTCCCTTTAGTTAAATATTATCCGAGAACCGCGCTTAGTATTTTTAACAACGACCTTTCCCTTTTAGACCCTTTGTTTTAAAAGCAAACAAAGGGGCACAGTATAGCGTTAAATAAATTCCCGTTTGTTTTAATTTTTATACTAACTATGCGTTCTGGAACGTACCTATTGTTACAGAAAACGAACCAATTACCATTAGAGAAGAACATTACTAGAAAATCGGAACAATTTCTGTTTCAGTCGCAGTTTTCATTTCCCTGAACGTTTTCGAACAAATTCGCATTTCACAGATTATTTTTGTTTGTATTAGGCTCCAACATATCTACTTACTATTGCGGGATTAACTACTAAAGGTGACTCTCCCAATCCCACGTCTATTGTGAGTGTGACAGACATGTGTCACGTGCATTTGCACGCGGGGACATCCAATTGGTGATACAGTGTACCGGCCTAGCGGTTACCGCGTGAGCTCGAGTTGGGGCTTCAAACATGTCTAAAATGCCCTGAACTTATCAAAGAAACGTAATTAATTACACGTCTTCGGTCTTTTGAAGGCCGGCTATACCATAGGCGATTTTGTAGGCATTCGATAAACTTTAACATGAGCTATCATTGTCCTCAACGCCTTGTTAGCGATCCCAACGTTTGAAACTTAAATTAATGACTTTGAAAATTTAAGCCATGTCACACACAGCCGTGTGACTTTGAAAACTTAAGTGTGGGAGAGCCATGCTTCGGCACGAACGGGCCGGCTCGACCAGAGTGATACCACGGCCTCACAGAAAACCAACGTGAAACAACGCTTGCGTTGTGTGAGTGAGGTTACCGGAGTCCCCAACAACCCTTAAATTCCTAACCCCTAAAAGGCCGGCAACGCAATTTTTACGCCTCTGGTGTTTCAAGGGTCCATCGGGTGATCCGTGTGCTCGTATACCGATTTATTCCATAAAAAAAAAACAAATTTTGCTTCGAGTTTCGAAGAGACACTCTTTAACAAGCACAGCTGCCACAACAAACAGCCACACATACATACATGATGCAAGTTTGCAACTAATAGTTATTCCGCCGGTCAGTTCCCCCTCTAATTATTTAATTGTCTGTGCATTAAGGGTACTTGTATGTTGGTGGTTACACTCTGCGGTGACAACAGCGTGCAACAAGCGTGACGACACGGAAATGCGGGCTGCGTTTAGAAAGCAGTTTAGTTATTTGGTACGCATATATGCACAATTGCACAGCTTAGCCTAACTATGTGGATGTGGTGTATTGATTTTGCGGAATGTTGTACTTACCTAAATAACAGAATTTCAATAGAAATAACTAGGAACATTCCGAACTGTGTATAGTTGAATAGGTCAATTGGTTCTTTTGTCAATTAATTACCTAACGATAGGTATTTATTATGACTATCAATAGTTATTTGTCTCTTTTGAGACATTTTGAGCCTATCCCCAATCTAGTGCCTTCAATTGTTCAATTGGTGGACCAGACCATTGTCAGCGTTCACGTATTCACTACGTATGTCATCGATGCGCTGATAATGCACATTCGATTAATATTTCGTTTTCAAGCAGTGCAAAGTTATAAGACAGATGACTAAACAACTACCTCAAAGTGGTAGTAACTAGTTGGATACAAGTTCATGATGATAAAAAAGTAATTTAATTACGAGAAAACATTACGAGTTACGTAATTGATTCATTCATTCCAGAAATTACTTGTTAATTGAGGTATTTCATAAGAAATATAATTTTCAATTATAGTTTTCCTTTCCGCGTACACAGTGCCCTTGCAAACAAACGTAGGGTTTCAAACGTAACATAACCAAGCCCAACAAGTGAGCTGTTAGAATTCTACGTTATGTAAACTAGTTACAAGGAGATTGTGAACGTAATCAATTTTATTAAACAAGTGTGAAAAACGATTTTTTTCGTAACAAATTCAAAGGAGTTATGTTACGCAATACTTAACCCTTAAACTGGCAAGCACTTTTATTTCTTAAATTTGTCATTTTAATGTTATTTTTGTATTTATTATGATCCCAGAGGAGTGAAAAAAATTATGGAAAAAATCTGTATATTACAGTTTTCGCGAAAACCTGTGTACTTCAGAGAGTACATTGCCAATTATAGTGTAAACTACGTTTGTACTACGTGTAGCACACTGCCAATATATCACTAATACTCATTTTGTTAATTTATTACTTTATTTATAAAAAAATCATCACAAACAAAAATTATTTAGTATGAAATTGACGTCATCAGTCACGTTCATACTCTGCAAGATTATTTCGGAGAGTGCGAGGTGGAATTGCGCAACTTGATTCCCCCTAGTCCTTTAAATCATCGAATCACAAGACAATCGGCGAAGCGCCACCGCTTCATGGTAGATATCCCACCCACTCGCACCAAGCGCTTTGTTTCAAGCTTCCTTATGCGAACTGCTAGAGAGTGAAATTCTTTGCCGGAATCTGTGTTTCCTGATGGGTATAACCTGGGTGTCTTCAAAGTCCGCGTGAATAGGTTGCTTATGGGCAGACGTGACTCCACCGTAGGCCGCATCATCACGTACGAACAGGCGAGATAGCAGCCAAACGTCAACCCATCAAACGTAAAAAAAAACTCAACTTTTGTTATTATAATATATAAAATATAGAAATAAAATACATATTGATTAACACTATGCATTTGGCAATGTACTTCGTGTATACCAAAGTCTATTTCGTACTGATCTGGCAACGGTATTCACGGAGTACATACTTTGATTCTACCTTATAATATTGTTATTACGTAAATTAGAGCAATAATATCGAATATTTTATGTTACTTGTTAGGCCCCCTTGTGCCTCAAAGCCAAAAACCCAGAACTCCCAAACGAAAAAGTAAAGAAAACAATAAAAACCTTACCCGGGTCGCAGAGACACCAGACCGTTTCGAAAAAAAATTGAATTTGACAAATTATTTTCGATTTTATCACAATTTACAATAAATTTCTACCAAGATTGACAATTATTGCTACTTATTTAATATAAAAAATTAGGTTTTTTTAAATATTTGGGTCATTAGATTTTTTTAAAGTTTATGGTATTAGTGGAGTACAGTGCCAATTTAAGGGTTAAAATATTTATCGGAACTCGTTTGACCAATCGAGTATGGCACATAATATTGCGGTTTTTCCAATGAATCACTTATCAGGTATCAAAAACAAACATGTCTTTTTATTAATTTACAATTGAAGAAGTTAAATAATGGAATTGCACATTTCTAGCATACTACGACCGTTTCTTCTACGCTCATTAATTTCTTCAAGCATGATCGCAGATTAAACAATCTCTCCGCTAAGAGATATTCATTAGCATTTCCTAAATGTTTGAACTCAGGTGAAGGTCAAAACTTATTACGAAATTACTAATCGTACTGCCTGAACAATCTATTAGCAGTGAAAGTAACTAATTATCGTTGAGTAGCAAAATACACAAACATGCAACGAAATCAAGTGGCAAAGCTTTCATCTTGCATTGGATACGAGCTCTAATGAGTGTGCGCTACACCAGAAATGATCAATCGATTACACACCAACTCAAATCGATGTAAATTTGAATCGATATAAAAAGTAACAGTCTACGACTTAGCGGTTTGAAATCTCAACTTAGGAGCCATATACAAGAAAGAATATAGACTTTGCCATTGTTGCATTCATAATGACGGTAATTAAGTGTTTAAAATCTGTAATCGGTCCCAACTTGGCTGCAACTCGTTTCGCGTCTTAATGGCGTGATTGGTGGACCTCGGACTTAAACAATAATATGACGATATAAAAAGTTGATTCAAGTATAGATAAATAGAGGTTACGTTACTAAATTTGCGTTCTCAAAACTTAAGAAATAATGGAAAGCCTGGCAAGATGATTCATTTCAACATGTCTTCTTTGTAAGAAGGGCAATTTATTAATAGAATCAGTTGTTTATTGTAACACCGTGCATTGTATCGAGATGGAAGCATCAGTTGCGATATCAGTTGTCAAAGATAAGTATCTGATTAGATGGAAGACTTCTTAACCCGTCCGTCAATAGACTATTATAACATTGCGTAAAAGGAACATTACGTTTTAATGGAAATTCTTCATCTTCACAAAGCTTCTGGTATCGATGTAACGCGAAATTAGTTGATGTAATCGAAATAAGGTAAAAAAACGATTGGACTAGAACGAGCGAATGACGCAAGCTCAATGGTTGACGGTATGTCACAGACAGCAGTATGCTTTACGCACGTCTACGATTCCAAGCAAAATATAGTAAAAAAAAAAAACTATATTTTTTTAAACTGTTTTCCTGCTTCATGTCTTTCCTGCACTGCGAATTGAATGTATTTGTCGAGCATTCAACAATTAACTTTTTTGTTACCTTTTAATGCGCAATACTGCGACCGTTCGATTTGTGCAGAAGTAAATCGCAAGATAACAGTTTTCCAATCAAAATAAAAATACGACTTTCTAAATGGGACAAGCACAAAATTATAGCTATATGAGATAATGTATCTGATTAGCTTACCCGTGCAATGTTCTTGCTAAGTGCACCACTACACGTTATCTATAACATTACATTACAACACGAACCGTTTTCCTCACTTTCTTTTTTGGAAACAAGACTTTTTTCATCGTACTTCTTTCACGGTACACTGTTGCACATGTTTAAAGATAAAGTATATAGAAAAGTAACAATGGTAAGCGTGGAGGTCGACCCGCGAGCTGCAAATATTTCGCAACCCTCTGAAACAGACTGGCTGACAGAGCCGAACATTGAACATTGCCAACTAGGTAGATAGGTTTTGCCACAAGCACGCGATCGGTAGTTACGTACCTTATACAATTTTAATATCGAGAGTACACGAAACCCTGTCTTAAATCTATAAAGATTATGCTGTCTGCAGTGAAGAATAGTATCGATACGAGTATTCGCTAATGGATTCAGCGTTTATCTAAATATGTATCTAGAACTAGGTCGATAAATAACATAAAAACTTAAAATCTACATTAGATCGACTAGTTAGAGTCAACGGACTTTATTGATGTTTCAAATAATATTATTAAACTAGTGATAGTGGTGATTTTAATATCTTCTTCTGTGACCTAAAACTTTTACTTAAATAGGTATATTCAAATATTTTGATAAACCAAGTCGGTATGCTGTCGAGGCCCACAAAATGTTAGTTTCATAGTGGGGGGACGATTCACGCGAGCACCGTCCCTGGTACCCTGGCACCGACAGCAGCCACACTCCGAACATGCGACCTTAGACGCTATAAAAAATCGTTTATCTTTCTTTATTATTGTTACAAAAACCAAATTACTCTGTAAAGAAAGTTCTGCCTGCTCATTTCGTGGTTAGAATGAGAATGTAGCGTCACTAACAGTTAAACAATACAAACACATAATAACTGCAAATAAAAGTGCGAACATTTCGAACCATTTGGCAGTTTGTGTTTGTAAAATGGCACATTAACGATTTAAGTCGAGCAAAGTTAAAAAACAAGTATTTACCTATATATTTTTTACAAATAGTGCAATGAAATAACCTTCTCAGACTTCCATTATACAAATTATAATTCATATTGTTGGTTTATTTCAGACGAGTTGTATCCAGGCTCCGAATAAAGTGAGTTCTTGCAACACAAGCGACAGCTGTGCGGCGGCAGATGCTGCGCGAATTCTTTATGTGGCGAGACTCCATCTTTATGTAAATGTGTTATTTACACAGAACAAGTAACTCTACGTAGATGGATGCATACACGATCGCGCACAGGTGGAAGCCTGGGAGTAAAAAGTAGATATTACTTTACTGCACAATTAATACGCTGGTGGTATCGTGGCGTTTCGTGCAAATTAAATTGTGTCAGCTGCTTGGCCCACATCGCATTGTCTCGTCGTGGGATCAAGATACTATTATTGTTCATCGACGAACTGTTGGCAAAATAGAAAATTGTGAACAATAGCGTGTTATTTTTTTAACTTCCCGCGCCGAAGCACTCGGAACCAGGCAAAGAATAACGTCTATACGTAAGAGCATGCGACTTGAATATGATCAGCATTTCTAGTCAGCCTGCACGTACTTTCACAGTGCAAACATTGGATAATCAACAACAATAATTTCTAATTAAAATGTTTACAAAACGTTTTCAACTTCATGTGCAGAACATGTAAACAATTGCGAATGTAGGTAGTTTCACATTGCTTTCTACGCTATACAAGGTGTTGCATATTTATATGCATATAATAGGTGCTGATAGAACATCACGGAGACGTGTCACGAAACTGAGAAACCTAACGTTTGATTACTGGGAAGATAAGCTCATATTTCGCTGTTATCTCAACGTGTAGACATTGCATATCAACAATAATTTTAGATAAATACATCGGCCGTTGGCCGTATCATGGCGAAATCTTATGGAATCCGCCATTTAAGGTGGAGACGCGCTGTGTTTCTGAACGAGTTCTACCGTAGATGTTTAATTCAAATATTCTCGCGCATTTTGTAATCCAACGTGTTGGTAAATAACCGCATACATTTGACGTGCTTAATGTAGCGAGCAGGTCCTTGGTACTGTAATATTTATGGAGCGAGTAACACATTACTTTGGCAAATTAAGATCAAATCTTACAAATAGATAGGTACTTTTATTACCTACGTAAAGTGCAATATACCTATGTAAAGTGCAACTTACTAAAAATATATTATGACCCATTATTTTGGTAACTAGTATAACATCAGAAAATGAATTATTAGATATACCTATTTCTTTGTGAAGAATTTTTTGTATATCAAATAAAATCATGCAAACATATAAAAATATAATATAACTATACCAAATTACAGAATGAAACAGGAAAAGTTATAACAAGGACAAAAAAATTAACATACTGTACGAAAATGTCTGGTAAGACAAATAATTAAACAACAGGTAAAGCATTCATTAGGTAGACAAGTACTTGAAGTACAAAGTGCAAGTTAGCAAGCACTCACAAATGAAACTTATGTAGATGGTTATAAACTTGATGGTTAGACATGTCTGCCGTATGTCGGACCAGTGGTGGGCAAAACTTACTACCGAGTGAAGCCCACTCAATCTTGCGGCAGGCTTTAGTACTTATATGCCGGGCAAATTTAGGAAAGGAGGTAGTATCTTGCATTCCAGTAATAAGTCAAGTTAATGTGACAGCGTAATATAGGCCCTTGTTGCAGCAGATTATATGGTAATGCAACCTTTTATTGTCTTAATAAAATTAGGTATTAAATTTTAATTGTGTTAGTAACTATTTCTCTTGATATTTTACACAAATTTCATAAATTCTTAAACATTGAAATACAATAACAGGAACTAAAAATCATATTCAGCGGAAGAATCTCACGGCCAGTAAGAGTATGAGAAATCAAAAATATGGTACCTAAGTCTTGTCACAATATTTAATGAAAGATATAATATGTTTATCTGCAAGGTGACTGCAATAATTTTATAAGTTAGGTACATTTTACTAAGCCAGTGCTAATGACAACTGAAGATAATAATTATGTATGAGTAATTTCCTAGTACATAAGAGAGAGAAAAGAAACTGAAATTGCTAGAATTTCTGTTTAAACCACTTCAGGACCAAATTTATTTATTTATTGTTAGGAAAGCTTACAGACTATTAATAATTTTAATAACTTAATTTATATCTAACTAGCAAACCAGGCGAACTCCGTTTCGCCACCAATGATTTTCCTGTGTTCCTGCTTTTTTTTTTAATTTTTTTCAAAATTTCTTTGCTATAAACCTCATGGAGCCCGTGACCTTTCCAACGAATGCAAAACCGTGGAAATCGGCTAGTGCGTTCTGGAGTTATATCGTCAGGAAGGAAAACCTGACTTATTTTTATATAATAGATTTGCTAACAACAAGTTTTCACCGTTAAACTTATGTTTTTTACAAATACACAATAAAAATAAAGTACTTTAGTTGCCACTACATGTTTATATCGCAGAAATAATGAAACCTTGCAAACAGGATTTTACTTCAAAGCAGATGCGCTTACTTGTCAATAATACTAGAATAATCTTACATCCTGTTATGTATAGTTACCTAGTAACTACCTAAATATTGTTTAAGTAAAATAAGACCTTGTTATAATGTTTTAAACATTGAATTCCGATGTTAGTAAACCTTTTCAATTGTAAAATTTCTGTTTAACATAACTTTCATTATGATTCTGCCAATGGAAAGAGAAGTAAAAACAATCATCTCACTGGGGGGTATTCTTTTAAAATTATTAATTCATTCAATAACTGCATCAAAATTCATACATACTGAAAGCAAATGTCTTTGTTTCAATGATTTAGACTTACTCCAAGGTTAATTCAGACAAGCACAAGACATAGTACACTTTAAACTTAATTCATATTAATCATACAAACAAAATTGGCAGTAAAGACAGGTAAATATGTTAATATAATTTGAGAATTAAATGACCTGTTTAATTATGATTGTTTTTACAGTTATTTCACAGTGCTGAAAAGTAAAAGTTAAGCAATATGATTAAACTTACCACATTATTATAGTTGAAGGCTGTGGCCCCAGGCTCGAAGTATTCTCTATTCATCTTATCCCCCATCTTGGCGAACGCAATCACTAACTTTTTATAGTTTTAAGTACACACACAACCATTATCAACAACAACATTACTTATTTTCTAGATTCTTGGAACATTTTCTATGATTTAAAGGAAATTCTACGACCGTTAGGAGCGTCCGAACGAGCATCGTTGAGCCTATATTTTGGTACACTATTAGCAAGTACTATCATAACTTTGATATTTTATGCATAAATTACATACAATGGAATGTTATTCAATTAAAACACAAACAATAAAACATTAAATATTTGCCTAAATCTCAATTTAATAATTATTATAATTCGCTACCCAATACTTCTTGACAATTTATTTACCTTGACACATATAAATGTCAAAGTCGCCATCTTTTAATTCCACAGATCACAAAAACATTACGTGAAGGGCTTAAATTCTCAACATAACATAAATATCCGAAAATCCGAGTATATTTAATCTGTGTTGACTAGAGATGGGCGTTTTTTCGGATAAATAATCTAAAGGAATGAATTCTCTTTGGAATATAAATATATCGGCGCAGATGATAGACGAGATAAAGAAAAAAGGTGGAAATTCGCCTATACTTTGGGAGGAAGGTGCTTTGGTGCTCAAAGTCTCGGAGGTAGATATAATAATGGCGGGATTAGTTTGAATCCCTTTTTAGGTTGAATAAAAAAATTAATGTCAAAGACCCAGACAAGTAAGAACAAGGTACAATCTAGATTCATCTACTTTAGAAAATATTGTATAATGTATATTTAATTTCGTTTTTAAAACTGTTGTTAAAATGAGGTATTATAATAAAAAAGTTTATATTTGTTCTTCATATTTATTGGGAATAAAAAATAGTTTTTATCAATAATAATAAAATGGTTTTCGGGTTGCCAAGATAATTTTATACAAGTTTTAGTTATGCGATTTCATAATCGGAATTTAATATTATTTTGTCTATCTCTATTCTATATATATCTCTATTCAACAATGATACACACATCAAGATTGTAAAAGTTGAATAAATACATAAATGTTTTATGATTAAACAATTAACTTATAGTAAGTAAAAGATTTGTATACAACTTATATACGCACTACAGTTATAAATAAAACAGCTGTAATTCTATTGTTAAACACCAGAAATAGTTTTAAAGTCATGATATAGCTATTACAAATTATCATATAACATGAAGTTAGTAACTTCAACAACACTTAGTATTACACATTTTGTGTTGACAAAAGAAATAATATTTTAAAATCTACCTTTTCATCGAATTTATTTTTTCAGGTACATCTTACGAGCTACACCCAGCAACAAATATACTGGAATGTTAATATAAAAATACAATGTCAAACATTTTACTAACAGACACTGGTCATCACCGAAATTCCCCATTTACCCCTTATCCAAAACAATAATGCACATTGCAAATAAATTAACATTAAATACTGTTCATAGTGCCAATAACTGATTTCTGTACATGAAAAATACAATAAGGTACACTACAGTAAACATTTACAATACATAGTTACTGTTGACATTTTTATAATATTACAATTATATCAAAATACTGATGATTATTTTAAGATCCCATAATTATACCAAAATATTATTTACTAGCTACTTCCGCACGGTTTTACCCGCTCTGCTTGGCTCCTCTTATGGCTTCCTCGATAAATGCACTACCCACCACAAAAAGAATTATTGAAATCGAACCAGTAGTTCCGAAGATTAACGCGATTAAACAAACAAACAAACAAACTCTTCAGCTTTACAATATTTATAGATTTTTAATTTATTCCTTTTTGTCAGATTGTTTTTCTTCATTTGTATTTTCCTCTTTCTTAACAGATTGTGTAGTATTGAATTTGTCCATGTATTTTTTCAGATCCTCAGTGCCAACGCGATCTGCTATCATTTTGAGCGACAGAGCGAATACTTCTTGAGCAATGTTCTTGTCGCGTGCCATTGCTGACTCTTCACAGTAAAAACAGTTGTTGAAGTATAGGCCGGTTACACCTCGTAACTCTGGGGCTGTTGCGGCGTACACTGTTGTTGCAGCTGCTTGTTGCTGTAACATGAAAATGATGGTTAAGTATGTGTATCTTGTAGTTGAAAATGAAAATACATAGCTTGCTTCTTGCCTTAGGGTAAACCTGGCTTGACCCTCAGAGAATCAATATATTCTTATGTAATTACGTTCATAATTATCTTTATATATTTAATTCTTCTGTAAGTGTGTATGTCACTGAACTCCTCTTAAACGACTAGACCGATTTTGATGAAACTTTTTGTGTATGTTCAAGAGGATCTGAGAATGGTTTAGATTCACAATTTTGTCCGCTGGACAAAGTTTTTTTGTTAATTTTTAATTTATTAGTAGTTGTTGATTTTGGAATGTTTTACATTGGATCCGACAGACGGCGCTACCATCGCAGTGTCAAATATTAATGACGTTAGATATTGTCATAACATTTGAATAATAATTTTCACCAAAAAGGTCCAGAATGTTTTAGCTTATTAAAATCTAATTAAAGACGTGTAGACAGGACAACGTCTGTCGGGTCCGCTAGTATAACAATATATTTCATGTCATTAGCAGCCACAAGATGTTCATGTCAGTTCTTGCTTTATTACTTTCAAACTATGACTCTTTATAATGTATTTTTTGTCATACTTTACTTACCAAAGATTTAGTGAAAGGTCTGACTAGTGCAAATGCCAATCTGAACAGCCACCATGACTTGCTTAAATTTGTGAACACCATGTTACCTGGGTGAAGTGAGTTCACAAGGATATCTTTACTCTTCCACTCTTCACTCAATATCTGAAAATTTTAAGAACAATTATTTAAAAACTTTGGTTTAAAAATTACCTCACTAAATATATCACAGAATATTATTATGTTTGTTGGATTTTATTATATAAAATTTTATATTATTATTATTTACCTTTGCACTTATAACATTATACAATTTCGAGTTGTTATAGGCCATCATGGAACTGTAGGATTCTCTGGGAAATGCAAGATTTTGCAGGTTGAAGACATTCTTAAGACTCGCAAACCTGGAAAATGAATCATAACATAAAGTTCAATACGTAAAATTAAAGTAAGCCATATACATATACATATTATACATATACATTGATCATTAGGGTGTCCCAGCCAAGTAGGGCGAAAAAAAAATTTTCGATTTTAAGTACGCATACCCTCTATATTTTTTCTATTTGACCCTAATAACTAAAATAAAAAATATCATTGGTATCGGATAACGGGAACCCGTGCCGACTTGATGTCAAAGTTTTAAGAAAAAATTGTATGGAGATTGGAAGGAAAATCACTTTAAGTTAGCTTTAATGTTATGAATTAATATTTTTTATTATTGTAAATATTTATTTATTATTAAAATAATATTATATATAAAATTTCCTCTGTAATGGCATTATTCTACAGTCAGGGTATTTCAGTCTGTGTTCCTGTGCGCAATGTAGTAACGACTGTTTTTGTTCCTTTTCAAGTGTGATTTTTTTCGTGGAAATTTTGCATTAATTTCACTGCTCCCTCATTGGCTGTATCATTAACGGCTTCAGTATTAACATGTGTGCCTTAACTTCTAGAAAAATTGCATTCTTTGACTATGAATAGGACCTAGTGTAGGAAACTGTCATCAATTTTAAAATGATCGAATAAGGCCTTGCTTTTGGAGGAGTTATATATGGAATAATCGTCAATGTTGAGTCCAAGTGCCTCATTAGTGACCGCCTGAAGGACACGTTGGAACAAATTGGTGTATAGGTGGCCGTATGGCCTGTATGGGCTTGAACACCGCCGTATCCTCAGGGATGTGCTCGGCGACGGCGACCTCTCGCGGCCGACATTGGTTCAATCCATGGTGCGGAGCGAGGGAGACTGGGATGCGATCTCCTTCTTCTGGAAAGCAGTCATGCTAGCTAAGGAGAAGCGGGACGCGTAAGGAAACCAACCTTCTCAAGATCCAGCCGTCACGAGAGGCACTCCGGGCGTCGGGGATCGCGCAACGATCTCTGGCCACCGTAAGTGCGGGTCTGCGGACGGCGAGCAAAAGGTAGCTCGTCGCCCGACCAGAACCAGACCCGTGCGGCACAAATAGCCATCAAACCACCATACATGGGCCCAGTAAGGCTGATATCTGATCTGGAGCTGCGGCCTACCTAGCGAGTTTACCGAGGATCCGGTTTTTGTCCACTTCAGCTAAGTGACCAGGCCTGCCAGACTCTTTCTGTCGCTGCAAGAAGATCCCATCTTCATCTATCTTTATTGAGCGTCAAATCTGATATGCAATGTCGAATAAATTGTCCAAATTAGAAATAAACTTGATGAGGCCGTTTAAATAAGTCTTGGGTTTTGTTCGTATTTTTTTTTTGTAGATCTCGCCAAACTTGTTATATAAGGTCACTAGCTTCTTAACTCAGTTAGGTGATGCTTTAGTTGATATACGGGCTTTTTCCTAATAAATAATACATTCACGAATATTTAGGATTGGACTTTCATTGATTATATTATCTTCGCGAATGTTGTAAAACAAAACTGCCAATACTTGGCCATTGGAGGGCAATTTCGAACCGGTAATTTAATGTTTTAAATCATCTATCAAGAATATGCACTTTTTAGAACTGCGTAATACCCCTGACATCTTGACTAAACGAAAACAATATGTTCCCTAATAAATCAAACAAGTAATAACAAGCACTGCGATACGATAACTCCGACGCGTCAAAATATGCAAGTACTGACATGTATCAAGGCAAGTCGGCACGGGTTGCTGTGCTTCTAGGTAAATGAAACTTTATATACGTGTATGTTGACACTATTCGAAAATAATTAGAGGGTATGCGTTCAAAAAAAACGACTTTTATTTTTTTGGGACACCCTATTGATCATATTTCAATAATTATGTATGTGTATATGGCAGAACAATGACCTGATGATGTATTTATAAAATATTTAAACAGTTTACCTATAAATTGTCCTGTAATTCTCACAATGGTTGTTACACTTTTCTGACAATGGTGTTTAATAATTAATAATAGGAAAACAGATTCCTATTTCCTACAAAGCCATAATTCATCTATTAACATTAAAAACAAAAACATTAAAATACCTGTGAGACTCTGAAGAGACAAATACAACTCGAGATCCCTTCTTCAGTAGAGGTTCCAACAATATGGCCAAGTACAGATGACTTAAGTGGTTGACTTGGCAGGTCATCTCAATTTTATCCACTGTTTCTGTGTATGGCACTCCAAAAATACCAGCATTTAGAATTAACATATCCAGACGACTGCAAAATAAATATACAACATGTCTTTTAGTTTTCGAAATGGTATGTGGAAATGCACATTATGATGCTATATTGACTTTATTCCTGTCATGTTGTGAATTCCGTGGTAGACGGGTGTGCTTAGTATTGGGTTTATTAATTCAAAAATTAGAAATTAATTAATGTGACTTTTGAGAGTGTTAGAGAAGTGATTCTCAAAATATTAAACTGCTTTCATTGTCTATTATTATTGCACATTTATAGTTTCAGGGTTGGTGACAAATATTATTTTTCCACAACACAAAATATATGGGGCCTCTGCGAGTTGGCTGTTCGTATGCCTTCCAATAGGAAAAGAACTAATATAAATAATACTTTTTGAAAATCATTAGAAATTATGAATTATCGTAAATATACCTACTCTGAAATCATTGATTTGATGGCTGCTGCACATTTCCTAACACTTTCAAAGGAGCATAAATCTAAATGCACAGCTTTCAAGTCTTCTTCCGATGCTTTAGTATCTTGCAGTATTTTTTGTATAGCTTCCTTTGTTGACTCCATATTCCTGTTAGCAAATATGACACTGCAGCCATGTCTTGCCAGAGACTTGGCAGTTTCGAACCCAATGCCTGCATTGGAACCAGTTATCAGCGCATACTTGCCTGATAAGTCTACTCCATGTAGTATCTAGAAAAGATAAAATTCACAGGTTTTAACTAATAATAGATAATTAACCTCATGTTTGTATGACATAATAGAATACATGTTGTGTCTCGCGTGGATCTGCGTTCATGCATTCTGTTTGTTCTGCGGCATATCAAGATTTAATTCATTTGATTTTTTATCACATTTACTCAAAATGTAGACTATAAAACATAAAGATCAAAGAAAAGAAAGTTAAAAGGTTATTTGATAAACTTAGGTATAGAGTAATAATTATGCTAATTCCAGTTAGACTAAAGGCAAGTGTAATTTTTAAATTAAATATTTTATGAAACTGACCTGGTAAGCTGTAGATGAAGCATCGAACCTTTGACGAAAATCATGAACGTGTTCTTTTGCGTCTGTGGCAAAAGCTAGCCGGGGGTCCACGTACGTTTTAGTACCAGTTTCTTTTTGCACATAGACTGCTCTATCCTCTTCATCAAATGTTTTCGTCCAGCCATAAGGAAGCTCCTTAGGTATTTCTTTCTTTCGCCCTGTCCTTGGATGTGTCCATTGCGTCTTATTGTTCAAAGTACTAGAGTACAAAGATCAATCATTTTTTGTTAATAGATTAAGATAAAATCCCGATCGTAAGTGAGATATTTAAATAGCGACTTACTTTATAAAATAAACATTTCCATCTTCAGTCGATTTCTGTTCCCATCCCGAAGGTAATTCATCTTCACTGTCCGATTCTACGTGATGCATTATAATTAATTTATTTCGGAAATAAACCGGTTTAACACTAAGTTTCGCAAAGAACAGTCGTGTAGTCGTATGTATTCAATACAAAATATAACATGAAAATATTTTGATAGTGTGACACTTGATAGTGTGTCAGTTGTCATACTTGTCATGTGTCAGTTGTCATACTTGTCATGCTTGTCATTTATTTTCCCGATGTCAGTGCCACAGATATTAAAAAAGTTAACGTTTCGTGTCTACTGCAACAGTAAAGAGAGAAACCTAAATGAGTTACTGAATATGTTTGGCCAGTTTTTTCACAGATGTATAGGTTTCGCGCTAAAACAAAACTCAACATAATTTAACAATTTCAGTGATGAAATGTTTTGAAATTAAAATCGCAATGAAAGGTTCTACTGGTCTGAACATAGGCTTCCTACAAGTCGTTCACCTTGTGGGTGGATGGCCTACACTGCACTTGCTGGTCTGCTTGTTATAAATTTTCTGAGTTGGAGTGGCAGTCCACTCCAGCTTGCTAATCTGCTGGACTATGTCAGCGGCTTTATTTCGTCTCTAGATTGCTAACAAAGAATCACTGAGCATAGCCCTTCATAATAATGCGCTACTGAGGATAGAGAAAGGTCGTAAATAATTTGTGCAGGTAGGTAGGTAAATAGAGAAATTATTTGAAATAAAAGACTGAACAATATAAAAAACTTAATATAATTTTATGAAATACAATTTAAGCACTAGTTTCACAGCCTGGTACTAACTTCATCTTCTATTTGTTGAACTTTCTTATTTGTTGGTGGGCTTTGGGAACTTGGTAGCACGAACGAGAGCACGCCACAAACTGAAAGAAAATTATATACATAATTAGAATTCATCTGAATAATCAACACTCATACATGGGTAATAGCATAATAATATACGAGTCAAGTAGGTTGGTACCTATTTAGATTTATTGAGCGGAAAAAGTTATTTATTGCGTAGGTACATGTTTATTTTATGCGTGAGCTGTTATATGCGTCAATTAAACCAACCTTGAATATAAATGATAAAGTAAGCACATTTCCAGTTTTGAAATTAGGTATCTATATTTTATTTAATAACCAGTATGTAAGGATTTCAGTTGCAACCACAGAGTAAGGGTGGGTCATAAAGTAGGTATATACGTCTAACCTGCATCCAGACTACATGGTTTGTATATAGGTTTGGTGAACGACCGCTGCCGCGGGTTCGATTCCCGTCAGAAAAATCATTACATGATCCACAACATTTTATTCCGGTTGTAATGCAGACCCGTTTCTAAATGCTTCTCAATTTTGTAGTTTTGTGCATAAGCTTTGCAGTTTGACTGCGATACTGCGTATACCTAACATAGCATACAGTAGATTTGCAGCAGATGTCAACCAAATTAGGTAGGTATACTTACATAGTAATAAACCTCCAAAAAGATAGAATGTCAATTCGCAGAACACATTAAGCAGGATCCCAGCGACGTTGGTGCCGATTATAGATCCGATACGTCCGATCATCATTGTCAGACCTATTGCCATGCCCCTGCAATGAATAAACATAAACGTTATATTATGCAGGTAACTCTGTACTTGCAATACTTATAGCTTTTTTTTTTTTTTTTGTAAAAAAAAAAAATACTTATAGCTACATACCTAAAAGAATACATTTTTGTATCCGGAAAAGTGTTAATTCTTACATAACTAGATTTTAAAAATTCTCAATATCTATGTATCTCCTTATTAATAAAAATCAAAAGCGCCAATTGTGTTTAGTTTATGGCAATTAGCTTGAAGTTTATTACAGACTGTTACTAAACTTCTGTTCTGAACAGAACTTACCTCAAATTCGTAGGGAAGAACTCCACGGCATAGGCATTAACTGGCCCTAATGCCAGACCCATGATGGGGAAAGATGACAGAAGTACAGCAAAGAGCATATCTTGAGTTATAAAGTTGATGAGAACACAGAAGGTTCCTATCACGAAGAACAATGCGATCAGAAGTCTCTTCTTGCCTATGAACTTGACTGTACTACTGACGGCCACTGATAATACGGCACAACTTATGTTGGCCACTGAATTTATCACAAAAGTAATATTTTCTATGGTATCCACGCATTCAGCGTCTGCGTCTACCGTCTGAAACACAAGAACATGAATATTCAATGAGTAAATGAATTGGAGATTTCTTACAAAAGTGCCTGAGTTGAAATAAATAGGAATGTGCTTAGAAATTGATGCATCGAACTAAATGACGATTTCTTAAATTCTAGCGTTAGAATAATAGAGTAGATGATTTTTATTTTAATGTCCGTCTTGTTGATTATAATACGTGTCTAATATTTTTTAATTACTAACTGACGGACTAAATACATTTTTAATTTTCATACCCCGTCACCATCCCTACTTATAGGTTGGTTCTTCGAACACAATATGGATGTTCTCATCTCGGTCAATACTAACCTGATTCAGTCTATCAAAAATGACGTCACAAGCGGTTTTGCCTTCACCGTCGCCAGTGAGCACCCTGTTTAGTACATCTGGTACCCACATGTACAGACCGTTTAATCTGAAACAGAATTTAGTGTTTTAGTCTACATGCAGTTGATTCTAGTTTTGCAGTCAATACTTTATAATAAACTCATTGGAGTTTGATAAGTTATTAGTATTCTATGATAAAATGTGAGATCTATCTGTGAATTAGAGTATACTAACAATACATTACATTTTTAGTTTTATTTCTGCTTATAGATGTATCTTTTAATATGCGGTGTGCAGCACCACCCTCCAGTCCGCAATTGCCGTAGGTTAAAAAAATACATCTCTATAAAAGGAATTAAAACTAAAAATCTAATGGATTGTTAGTGTAGCATGAATTTCCGCAAAGTAACGCCTGATTCTATTCTATATCGAATAAGAGTATAGTTTCATTTAAACTTACACTGAGAATATTCCAAACATAAGGAATCCATTCAACGCAAACCATTTCAAATATGGCGGTTTGAATAATGGTACACTTTGGACTTTTAACGTTTTCAGGAAACTTTTCTTTTCAGTGTCACGGGGAGGAGCAATCAGTCGTTTAATCTGAAATAGAAAATCCTAGTTAGAATACTGAATTACTAGTTAATAACTGTGAACATTAGTCATATTCTTAAAGTATGATAAGAAGAAAATAAAGGTTATTTAAACCGACGAATATGCATGAAAAGACTGACTGACTTGACGAAGCGAAAGAGGTATGTAAGATTCGTAACAATTGGCGTTCCATTGTCTCTGCCCACTCCCATGGGAGACAGGCGTGAATGTATGTATGTATGTAAAATAAAAAGGGTAATTACCGGAAAATCTTCAGGCGCTTTCTTTTTGTTCTCTGCATACATAACTTGCAGAATTTTGAGTGCTTCGTCCATTTTGCCCTGAGATACTAAGTATTTTGGACTCTCTGGACCAAAGAGTAGTAAAACAGCTGCTAAGATGTAGAAGGCTGCGTACATCATTGTTAAAAGCCTCCATGGTCTGAACAGGTATAGTCCAAAGTCTATCCGGAAGTCCAAAGGCAATATAGCCCAAGCAAGTACTGGAAAATAAAATAACCGATTAGGTTTAACCTTGTCAAAGGACTTCTAAGTATTCTCTTAATGTACAACCATCTTAGACAATTTTATACAATGTAAAAACCTGACAGTCGTGACACGCTACTAGTAAGGAGTAGGAGTATCTATGAAGCATGCAATTTTGTTTCATGAACAGTTAAAAGAAATTACTAAAGCATGATTTGTTACAATGTGAATCAGCGATTATCACCAGTGGCGCCACTAGTGATAATCGCTAAACTATATCTTTTTTTTTTCTTTAAAAGATACTGTAATAGTTACTTTATACCTAATACATATCAATACATATGGCAACAATCAGTGAATCATTGGGTGGCAAAACTCGTAAAAGAAAACGAATTATAAAAATCATGAAGACAATCCGAAGTTCATTATTTTATCATGATTACATTACTTAGCACTTATCTATTATAAATTTTGTGGAGTCATTCAAATATAAAGATAACGGTTTCTGGGGTGGGCGTTGTATTTATGTTATGCAATAGGTACTTAGTTTTTAATTACTCCATTTCTGATTGCTTATTTCTATCCAAATCTTTTTCAGGTTTCGAGGTCAATCGATTTGAGATCTTTTGATAGTTATGTACGTAGATACTTATTAGGTTTTCTTCGAAGAATGTTGTATTTATAAACTGGATTGATTTTAGCGTCTTTTTTGAAAATAATTCTGGAGACCACCTACCGTTACGACCGATTAATTACATACATATACGGGACACACACCTATGAACGAGAGACCTTAAAAAGGTGGCTGGGTGGCATGTTCTAAGAATAAATGCCCTTAAATTAAAAGACAAAAAAAGAAAAGGCGGCTATATAGGGCTGGTAGTATACGAATAGTGTGCCATGGAAGAGACTTAGCTTATGTTCAGCAATTGGCCAAAACTGCTGATAATGATATTAACTTTTTAACGTCTATAACAACAATTATTAGTTTGTTTGATTTGGTACCTACTATTGTTAAGTTTCAATACTTACATGGTACTAGAGCTGACCCGCTAATCTGTAGGGAGTTGGTGATGGATAGGATGACATCCCTGTTCTTGGCAGGGAGGATCTCACCGATGAACGTGTAGGGCACTGCCGCCGGGCAGGCTATGCTGACCAACAGTAATTTACATGTTAAGGTGGAAAGAATAACATTGAAATTTAAAAAGACTTTAGGTTTTTATTGGGTCTACATTGTAATTAATAATTATGTATCGAATGAACAGAGTAATATGTGGTTAACTGTGTTATGTAACTATTTATTAGATATACATTATGTTTTATTGGCAAATGGCAAACTACATATTTGTGCTGTATGGTCTAGAAGAGTTTAAAATGATTTAACTTTTAAAAATGTTAACTTTAAAATGTTGGACAACAATGCATAGGTAATTTCTTTTTTATTTTTATAACTCAAATGTAATAATAGATTTAGTTACGTAAACTTACCAAAGTGCAGTGAGGAATTTGCAGATTGCGAAAGTGATTAGATCTGGCATGAAGCCAGCTAGTATGCCGAAGACTCCGGCTGTTAAAGAGGCGAGTATGACCATCTTCTTACGTCCTCTGGTGTCCACAAGGAAACCCCAGGGAAATGATGTGGCGACTATACCTGTAAGTAGATAAGAAAACTTTGAAGGTTCCACTGGCTATAGATATAATAATACCAACAGCTTATGTTAGTCCACATCCGAACAATGAGCCTCGTATGCATGAAAGGGTTTGCTCTAATGTCCACCTTCGATAGACTGGCTGGAGATAGCAAAATTCGGTTCAGGTTTCTTATATGTTTTCTTTAGGCGGCTGTTACCATACACGCTTGATGAGAAAGAGGGGCTTCGAAGTAGGTCTATTATAGAACTCGGTGCCTCTTACAGGTGCTGAGGGTGGCCACCAGGGTGGTTTTAGTGAGGTAAAAATCCCACACTTCCTAGTCTTTTATCCCCAGAAAGCTAAAGGCGCCGTTTGAAGGTGTCCCCCCGTCATCAAAAAAAAAAAGGCGGGTTGACATATGCATTCTACTATGTGGTAATCATCTATATAATGATGATAACTAGTGATATTATTATCAGATAAATACCTATTTACCTCCATAATAAGTAAATGTAACCCTTTACGTAACCTTAGTTTTACTGTGTTGTTACTGTGATGTAATTTATCTAGAAATTATACACTTTAATTACAAACTACTAAGAGAGATGCCAATATTTAAATGATAGGTACTTTAGTGCGAAGTGATTAAGTGATTCTATTGTTAACTAAACTCAAAACAAAGTGTTCAATTGCTCAATTACTATGCGACTCTGAGAAAACTACAACACGCTATATAGTGGTAACTATAAGTTTGTTATCCAAATAAATAGATAGATACATAATAGTTCTAAATAAAACAGTAGAATAAATAAAAATGATGTCGTTCGCATTCCATTCCGAGATATTCTAGATACAGATACATATTTAAAAGATAATAAACTACCTAATTATCAATTTAATGTGTATTTTATCGGCACGTACGTACGAGCGTACAAATAGATTAAATTGTTAAAAAAACGTGTGTAAGATCTAAGTTGGTAGAATTACCTACAAGTAAAACAAGTCCTAAGGCAAAGTTCGTTTACAAAACACATTTGGCATAAATCATATTTTTTATCATTTTGACCCGGCTACTGCTGAAATTTAGCGCTGTGGACTCAAGCTTTCGTGACCACAACATTACCCAAACTTACTTTTTTGTTGCTTATTTTGTTTGTATCACAGTGGAACCAAATTCTTGTTTGTCTTTCTTTCTAAAAGAGATTTTACAGCGGTACAATCAGTGACCTAATTATTTTGAAATCGTATGCTCATGAGTACACGTCCCGAACGTGGCTCGAAATTAGTTGGGTCATCTTGTCAACCAGTTATGTGAATGTGAAAAACATAAAGATTTGTTATAGTATTAACTTACCTATGTAAGGTATTGATGCAATGAATCCTCTTTGTGCATCAGTCATGTCCAGATCACACATCGCTGCTGGTAGCACGAAGGAGTAGCCGACTGGTTCCACGATAGCTGATATGAGGAACAGGGCCAGTACTAGGCAATATTTGATATTGTACCATCCTAGCCCTGGAAGAAAATTAAAATAATTAAATTAAGAAGATAATTCATGTGAGTGTTTTATAAGAAAGGGGCAGAAAGGTTCTCGAGTGGAGGCCGCGTACCAGCAAGCGCAGTGTAGGACGTCTACCCACTATGTGGACAGCGACCTGATTAAGGTGGATGCAGGTCGCTTCCAACCAGCCTATCTGGAAGTCATTGGGGGAGGCCTATGTTCAGCAGTGGACGTTCTGTGGCTGATATGATGATGATTTTATAAGACTGAAGATTTGGAACGAAGGGACATCTTTGGAGAAAATATAACGAAACGTAGTAGATTTCTTAGTTGCTATGTATATCGAATTATTCACCTGAATAGGTTCACTCTCTTCTCGTAAATGAATGTGAAATTAGGCCTTTATAGAATAAATGATAAGATGTTAATTATGAAATCGGTAATCTTAACTTCGTAAGGTAAATACTCGTTTTTAGGGAAAGAACATAATTAGATACTGCAATTGTCTGGTGACAATAATTGCTTCAAATTAACTGACAGTAGAAATGGCCATGGGATTACCATGTTTTACTATAGAAAAAACATCGTTTGCTTTATTCTTTGATTTTAGAAGATTGATTATTGGAAGTATTACCATTTTCTTAGTAAGGTACTAATACCTCAGATATTTGTGTACCTACTTAGTTTTAGTGGTAGACACTGCAAATAAGCCATATAATATTGCACATGGTTATGATGTTTTTGGCGTAACATTGCTCCTGGCTTGTCGATTTCAGTTAAAATCTTTTTCTCACACTCTCATTTTCGCCTATCATCTGCAAGATTTTTACATTTTTTACTAGCCCATTGCCTAATGATGAGTGTGATCTATGATGAATAGCTAGGTAGATGGGAAATAAATAAGTTATGTGTATAAGTTATGTATGTCCTATAATACATTTGTTTTTTGTATTGTTTATGTAGCTTCGTAGTAACGTATGTTATCTTACATCTGGTGTTTGAACTTATTTGCACGCGACTACACGTGGTGCCAATAAGTCGTGTGCAAATAAATTGAAGATCAGACAGAAAACAATTGGATGATATCTACTGAGTCTATGAAATTACATAATACATAAATGTTATAATTGTGTCTTTATTGTTTAGAATAGAAGTAGATTAAACTACTATACATTTTTACGTGGTGTCAGTAATTTTTTCTATGCCTTAATGTCGTAGCTAATATTGGACTGCCTACATGCATTCGTAGATAGAGTGATTTTCAAATCAGTAGGTAAACTTCTTTCTATAGGTTAGCTTGTTTAATAAACATACTTACTTATGTACCTACACAGTATACATATAAATCATCTATAGATAGATTTAATAATTATTTAATTCAGGAATCTAAACACGAAATAAAGCATATGGTTACACTATTATTTATGAGTCAGTGGATCAACGAGATGGATCAAAGTGCCTACCTACCTAATCATTTACTTAATCAAACCGATAATGTATAAAACATCGCAAAATTAATTTTGTAGGTTAGTTTAGGATTTAAGTAGTAGCATACCTACTAACCTAGTTATCAGACACGCAGCTGTTAATTGGTTCCCTACTTAATGAGATTGTGCAAAAAGAAAATAAAACGTAAAGAGGAAATCAGCTTCCATTTTCATTACCGCCTCCATTTTTTTAAGTCAAGTAATATTCCTGAACTTCCACCTAAGTCTGAAAAAATAGTGTGCGGTTCAGCCAAACGCGAGATAATCGCGCACAAACATACACACATACAGGTCAAACTGAAATCAAGAGCTTTCAGTTGAACCGTTTTGATGTAGGTTAATAAATGATGACAATAGGCTCATCAACTATGTATTACATGGGACTCAAAACATCATTCTATAAATATATGCTTCTCTGCCTACCGTCTATTGCTTCGCAAATTAAAGGACAATATTAACATACTTTTTTATACAATAACTACGTATAATGTTAGACGGATCGGCTAAATATGAATGCCTATCATAACATATCGATGTTTCCTACTGATAAATATATTGACCATGGCAGTGGGATTTACTAGTAATATGGCGTGGGATTGTCCTTGAAATACAATTTATTATGTCACTCGTTGTTTCCAGAACCCGAGATGGATAAGTACTAATAATATGTAGGTACACTATATTACAACAAAACGTCAGTTGTGTTATGTTACCCAATGTAATAAGAGCAAAGGGCTAACTGAATTCCGAGGTATCTAATTAACAAAATGTAGATTTACACGTGAGCCATCATGAAATATTTGTAAACAAATTATACCATAAGGATACAACAAAATTTTTTCAATTCCGTCCGTCTCAGTGTCATATTCCCGCTCTCTTTAATAGTGACTGTTCTGAATACTTTTACAGCACAAGAATTGGAATACAGAAAAGTGCCTCTTTGGTGCAGCTAGATGTAATTGTTTACAACCATCTGGAGTCTGGAAATGTGCCCAGTATATGACAATAGGCTCACCACCTATTGCATGGGACTAACAGCATAAATTGTGAAAAGTGGGTATACACTATACATTGTACAGAGCCAAAATGTGCACCTCTGCCTACCCCTTCGGGGATAAAAGGCGTAACGATAGTTTATAAACATTTTACATCGATCTTGGTTGAAGTATAGTATGTTTATTATATTAGGTACTATAGATGTTTAAATATTTATCTGAAACGCAATAGAAATCTGTACCTACTTGATATCTCACATCAAATAAAAACACATTGTTTTCACATTTATGAATATTAGTTTAGCATTATTAATATGGTAGGATGTAACGGCTTATCTATCGTATTGTTTATTTTGTTATTGTATGTAAAACACGAGTCCAAATATTAGCATACCGTGCAAGCGGTTTATTGATAGCGTTAACATTTAATCGTTGTAATTGTGTAGTAAATCTTCTAATCTCTTTTGTATGTTATCATTATTTATAGCTATCAGCACAACGCGTATAGGAAAATTTTGTTTGAACTGTGAAATATGCCGCGTAGGCATGAAATTGTTTACTACTAACTTTCCACCTGTAGCTTCGCCCACGTAGATTTTTATTACTCTCGAGTAGTATCCAATCTTATTAGTAGTAGTATATTCTTGAAAAGTACGTAAAACAGTGAAACATACATACATAAATAACCTCACGTCTGTCTTCCATGGGTGTAGGTAAAGACAATTGTTCGTGTTGTGTCTAAGTGGCTAAACGTGTAAAAAATCAGTAAGTATACTTCTATTACGAAACTGCATACAAACCAATTGTTATTTATCTATTTGTGTATTCATTATAGGTCGTTAACATGTCTATTTTCGGTAGTTTACGTGAACTCTTGAACTCTAAACGCTGTTTTGAATTCAATTTTTACGTTGAATTGTTTGCCTCATTTCTTAACTGCAGTATTTATGTAAAAATAGTATGAATATTGTTAGAATTGGAGGATATAAGTAGGTTAATATGAAAATCGTTGATTATTATTCATTCGAAAGGAAATACTGGATAGGACAGTACCTAATTAAAATTGACGATGAAAAAATTGCCAGATCGTGTCATCGTAGAGGGCAACTGGATTATAATTTTAGTTTATGAGTATTTTATAGATCAGTACCCTTCGTATGATCTATAAAATCCACTTAACGTTTACTTTACGTTTAACGAAATCGAAACGAGAACGCAAGCTCTGATTGGCCAGTGCGAATGAACCAACCAATCACAGTACCGAACACGCTCTCGTTTCGATCTCGTTAAACGTCAGAACAGACTGGTACTAAGCTCTCAGAATATGTTGAGTTGAACGTTAAAGTAACTGATTTTAATGAAGGTCTTTTAAGAGTTTGCTGACGCACATTATCTACAAATGTGAGCTAAACATTATTATCTGCTACCTGTTTCTGAAAGTATGAGGAATTGATATGATATCCTGCTCAAAGCCCTTTGTATGTCATGAACGTGTAACATAAAATTTAATTGGCAAGTGTACATATACATAAATTATTGTAGGTATGAATAAAATGCAACGCCGCAACCTTGACTCAGAAGCAGGAAATGATAAAGTTATTTCAAAATGTAACCAATTACTTAGTTTATTTCAAAAATATAGGTACCTAAAAGCAGCCATATTGACAAATAGTTTAATTTAATATGCCAATAACCAGCAGTTAATAAAATGTGAAGGGTTTCGAAGCTTATCGACGGCTCTTTAGATTAGGTACATATGGAATTCATACCACGAATGAAATGATTATTCTATTTATATTATTTGGTTATCCCGTGAGTAGCAGTTGGAACAAACAGAT
Source organism: Spodoptera frugiperda (assembly GCF_023101765.2). Taxonomy (NCBI): domain Eukaryota; kingdom Metazoa; phylum Arthropoda; class Insecta; order Lepidoptera; family Noctuidae; genus Spodoptera; species Spodoptera frugiperda. Next base: position 10,086,913 of record NC_064239.1, on the reverse strand, counting down.
ACTAAAATAGTAAATGTCATTTCAAAGACTTAACATAAACTCAGTGGCGTAGCGTGTCTTGGCGGAGCACCGTGTAAAAAAATGTTTAGTGGCCCTTTCTTTAAGGGTGAAAGTCGTCCAATGACTTCTCTCGTCTTTGGGCCAGGCCAGAATGTGTCTCTTACTGACCTTTGGGTAGTTTTTATTTTTGGTTAAGGACATCGGTGTTCCCCGTGGCCCTGGAGCCCCGTATAATTGATATGGCAGATACGGCACTACCTACACTTCTGCATAAACTGTCAGTACATTATCCTTTTAAAATTTACCGCAATCTTTTTTCAAGTTAAAGTTTTAACATAATCTTTTTCAATTTGAAAGTCAACAAGATGGGTTCAGCGAAAGATGCTTAGATGACAATATAAATCTATAAAAACATAAATTTTAATGAAGTCAGGTAAAAATGCAAGTCTTTACGACGCAGTTCTGCCATAAAAGGTAATGAAATACCTTCTAAATCAAGGCGGATAATTCAATAAACCTGTTTATGGGATCAATTATCCGGTTCTTTATAATAATTGATAGTTACCTGAGGTACTTTACTAACAACAATTATAGGATAATATTTCAATTTTACATTTTAACGATAATCGTACCGAGCGGAAAGTAGATACTACCTATGTATATTATTAACACTATAACCTTTTATTTTGAGGGGGATAATCATGCAATGACTTCTGCCGCCTTGGGCGAGGTAAGAGAGAGTGTCAGACTCTTACTGACTAAGCACCACCCCGTTCCTACTCCCGCTTTTCGAGCCGGAGCCCCGGTAAACTCACTAGGTAGTCCGCTAGCTCCGGATAACATTATAAGCTAGCGACCCCGTGTCCTTACTCGTGTGATTGTGTGCTGTTTCTTGACCTGATTATCCTTAGTTTTCCTTCAAATACACAATAAAATATGAATTATTGAAATCGGTACAGTCATTTTGAAGTTGCATTTAGTTATACATGTTAAGTTTGATTTTGTAAAATGTGGGAGTTTTTAATGCGTTTGCTAAATACTGCTTCGATTCGCTAAAATGTAAAGATTTGTTATGGCAATATCATAAATTAATTATATACATTGTAAATTACAATAATGCTGTAATAATTACTAAGGAAACTATTAAGTACCGAGGTAACAATAAAATGAGTGCTCATAAACATAGGATAGAACAACTTTTACCATGGCTTTTATGGCGGAATTTCCGCATCAATGATAATTCAATCTGCTCTGGGGTTTCACAATGAGTACCTACTTACTCGTGATCTCCTGTTTTCCACAGCCTATAAGTTGCCACTGCTGATCAAAGGCCTCTTCTCACACGGAGAAGGTTTTAGGCGTCTTAAGGCAGTTGTCCCACCGGCAACGATGAACGAGTAACGAGTAGAGCTAGAACTAGAAACTCGCCGGCAGTGTGAACAGTCAGCAATCTACTATTTGTATATGCATCTCTTTTGTTTACACGGAAAGTATATCTATTGTACGTTTCTTGAGCGAGAAAATAGCCGATAGTTAGTCGTTCACTCGCCGTTGGTGGGACAACTGCCTAAATCTCCGGGCCAATACGTCCTCCTTTTGTGTAAGCATTAATAATGCTTGCTCGACTATCAATCGAAATTAATAACCTATCTGAATCCAAAATCTGATCTATATTTGAGGGAATGACGATACATGTTATGTCAAAAATCGATTCTTATCCACAGATTTTTGTATCTTATCGACTGTAAATCTGATCTGTATGTGTTTAACATCCGATACAAATAACTCCTGTTTAAAAATAGCTCTACCACTTTCAAGCTACGTCAGGACTCTAGTAATTTACTTAATTAATCCAATTCCGTGTAAAAGTGATGAAAATCATCGTATTTTCATACTATCCTTTATTAAATCTTATGTCCTCGAGGAGAGTAATAAATAAATTATCAATTTATTACACAACCCGGATTTTTATTATTATAGTCACTTTAGATGGTGCTTTTCCACCAGAAATGTATATGCTATGTAACTATGTTATAAAGATGTAATAACTAAACTGTGAAACTGTGTGATCGTTTTTACCGATATTAAACTATATAGCTGTGCGAGGAAGATACGCAGTTCGAGTATGCGATATATTGATAGTAGAGAAGCCATCCGTAGCACGCATCTTTTTATATAGAAAACATATCTTAGCTGAGTTCATTTCCATGAGTGTTAAGCTATGTGTACCAATAAATATGATTGATGGAAGCCAATCGCATCCACAACAACTTAGCATAGCATATCACTGTGGGAAAGGCCTTATTTTACATTTTAGGCTATAATAGTTACAAATAAAAAAATCACACGCTTTTTGTGTAAAACGAAATGGAGAATTATTAGATTAGTGTACTGAGTAATTTTATTCTTCAAAAAATCATGTTGTTACTTTTATTTTTCCGAAATAGTAACGTGTCTGAATAATTTATTATACAGCATTATTTTTAAGCCACATATCATACAACAAATAGTAGAATTATGGAACTGGGTCAGGATGCAGTTTCAAAATATTTGAGTTCGATGCTCGCGTGTCCCATTATTTTTTTATACCTTTTGTAAACCTGTTCCTAAGGACAACTGTGTATTGTGATTAGGGATCCTTTTTTTCAATGGTTACTTGTTTGTCCCTGGCCATAAATAAAACTTATTTTTTGACAAGATACGAAAAATATAATTGATAAAACGTAAAATACTACAAATTAAAATGCGATACGCTTTATTTATCTAATCAGGAACTCGATTTGATTTACTTTCTGCGTTGATTTGATTGTTAAATTTTAGTACAAAAATTCTGCTTCAATATCCTAATAGTTAATGTGTGTGAAAATGCGAATAAATTCGTAAATCATAGAGATTTTATACCAGGAGTGAATCAAATCTAATGAAGTTTAATTTTATATCAGCGTGGCCGCGACCCTCAATTATTATGTTTACCTTGTTTATTTATGGAACATAGAGTTTGGGCTGAGCCACTTACAACGACTAGATTGCGTGTGTCACAGTCTTTAAAACTATATTAAAATGCTTCCTAAACACAAAATCACAACACTATTTTTATTTTCTAAAAACAATTTTCAACTTACCTGCTACTGCCAACGCCTGATCCAAATCCGCTGCATATTTGTCTTTACTATCCACATCCTCGGCAACAGTATTTATTTTATTTTCCATTATAATAATATCATACACACAAAATTAAACTAAGTATAACAAAAATATATTAATTTCAGAAACAGAGATCACAACTTGTAGCAAGCATTGTTTTCAGTCGTCTTTCTGCGACTGCAGATAAAACCGTATTGATGAACGAAAACACGCGATTATTATTCCAATTAATTAACTGATTACAACTGTGCTAAAACACGTCCGATTTACGAAGAGTGATAATGATGCGAAGCGGTAATTAGCGTAAGAGCGCGCGTATTAAAAACTCGTGTGTTTATCAGGAATTAATTTGTGATACTGGCCGGCCTACGGTCCCGTGCCTCGCTCACATCAACCCGGACCGTTCCATGCGTCGTCGTTAACAACACATAAATGTTTTGTGATCCACTGTTTTATATTTAACGAACGACATTGTAGCTTTTGCCCGGCTAAAGACCGATAGAGATCCTTTTGTTTGGGGTGTTGTGTTTACTGATAATTCCAGTTATAAAATTTTATAGTGCAATAACTAGTAATGATTCGTTAAGATTGAATAATGTCAAGCAAGGGGAAAACGGTTGTTGTTGTGAGTATCGATAAAACAGTGTCTCCAGACGATAGCTGTGTCTGCCAAGTTTGTCCTTGAAAATTATGACATATTTATTAAATAATGAGTTCATAGAATAGATTGACTGTTTATTGTGCATTGCAAATCTGTTTAAAATGTTTTCGGTTGAGAAAATATTTTGTTATGTATTTTTAGTACACTTACTTACAGACAAAGAAACTGCCAAGTTTTTTTTTCATATATGCCATCATGAAAACAAACTGATTTCTTGATGTGAGAAGTAGTTTTCATTCATTTGGTGCTTGATACACTCGTACAAAGCGAAGGGTTTAATTATGGGTTTAGTTATGTTATTGTGTAGTTTGTACAAATAAAAAACACAGGTAAAAAGTATAAATAAAATACTACCTGCGCTTTGTTGATGTTTTGGTTTATAATTTACTATCGTGTAGGTATGTATTTACTTACTAAAAGATTGAGCATTAGGTAAAAATAATTTTATTCCAAAATAATTTACTCACAGCTATGCACATAGTCACACACTTACAGAAATGCACAAAGTTCTCACAAATGAGAAATTTCTGCATTTCGATTATCGCTTGGTGAATTTTCCAGCTGTAGTTCCTTCTTGACTAAAGGTCTTTGTGACCCCGGGAGTAAAAATGAGAGCAGTCCGCACACTGAAAAAAAGAGAGACATATTTTCGAATTATCCTTCGGTCTATGTATTTTTCACAATTTTTTTTTTTTTTTGAGACGTGGGACATCATCCAGTTACTTCTAAAGCCTTGAGCGAGGCGAGAAGAAGTGTCTGACTCTTACTGACTAAAAATCACCCCGTTTCTACTTCTGCTTTTCGAGCCACAGCCCTGGTAACCCGCTAGGTAGTCCGCTTTCCAGGGTATTTTTCTCTAGGAGTCTTGACAAGAAAATTTAATCTAAAGATCTTAACGTACTTACCTATTAATAAACCTCCAAATACGTAGAACGTCAATTCGCAGACAGCGTTCAGAAGAACTCCTGCGACGTTGATACCGACGATAGAGCCAGCTCGTCCACACATCATTGTCAGTCCTACCGCCATGCCCCTGAAACAGTTCGAATAGCTATGTTTTACTCTGATACATTGCGTTATCAAATCTGAACAAACTTACGTATAATGTACATACGTGTGGTTTTTAAAAAAATCGAATTGGTGGATGTCTTACAATAGCTTTTAGGAGCCCAGATCATTGATTCAAATGGAAAGTTAATTAGTTCATTTCCAATTAAAGATTATGTGGAGGTGTGAAAATTAAAAATCTATTTAGTCCGTCACCTAGAAATTTAATCGAAATATTATAACGTACTTTTTTATTGTATTTGTAAACAATTCTTAGATAAAATGAATCAAAGTTTAGGAGACCCACTCAAACTAACTACGTCATTTCTAAGTATAATAAAACGACACAGAAGTGAGATCTCACGTTGTTTTGAATCAATAATATCTAATGATTGAAAGTATTTGTTTCCGTAAGAAACAAAAATACGTGCCTAATATTTTAAAACAATCTGCTAGACGGACAGTAGATAAAATACAAAATAGTCATCTACCCTATTACCTATAGGTCTACGGCATGACATCAAGTGTTTGCGTTAAAGTACTATAAACATTAATCATTCGATTAAGTACACAATACTATAGTAATAACCTTAGTTTTAAAATATTTAAACGTAGACCGTTCGTATGAACTATAAATATGTTTGAACCCACCTTAGATGTGTTGGGAAAAACTCTCCAGAGTATGCATTGATCGGTCCTATAGCTAAAGATAATATTTGTATCGAGGACAGAAGGACAGCGAAGACCATATCTTGAGTTATAAAGTTGATGAGAACACAGAATGTTCCTGTTAGTAACAGTACTATGATAAGGAGCCTCTTCTTGCCTATAAATTTGACACAGCTACCGACTGCCAGGCAGATCACAGTGCAACTTGCGTTAGCTACTGCATTTATAACAAATGTTACTGTTTCTATTGTGTCTACGCATTCATCGCTTTCTGATGTCTGTAATAAAAGTGAACTTGTTTAGTTATTATAATATTAATATGTGACTAGTCTAGACAAAACATTAACCCCGCAAAATCAATAGTAACTGTGATCTCATTAAGAAATGTGCAATCCGTACAAAAACATTTCATGTTAAATGTTAAGACGAGACAATAGCTCGGACTGTCAAAAATAATCAGATCCCGTGTAGAGCCAAGTTTCTAACCCTATACTTTTGAACTGGCGAGTCGGCCGCACGGACTTTTTGACGTCATATGGGCTTGAGTTAAAAATCTATAAATCTTCTAAACTCATTCCGTGCGGCCAACTCGCCAGTTCAAAAGTATAGGGTTAAAACCTTGGCTCTACAAATTACTTTTTGACGTGCGAGCTATATGGTCTCGTCTTGAACATTTAACATGAAATGTTTTTGTGGGATTTCATTTCTTTTTGTAGGTTGCTTATGATAGAAAGATAAAATGAGCGACAAATTCACCTACTACTAAATTTATAAGAAAATTGCAAACGTAATCCTAATACTTTTTATCAATGAAAATTAAAACACTAGTCTCTAAACCTTTACCTACTAAACTACTAACAATTAAATATTAGGCAAATGGTTTTTTTCTCCGCGATAGCAAACTTTTAAATCACCGAAATATTCCGAAAACTTTTCATTCAACGAGACAACCGTCAACGACGTCTGCCCTCGCGCGTCTGCCCGCGTTCGGGTGCCGCGCTCGCTGACGGGCCGATTATTTTTAGCTACTGCGCGGGGACGAGGGGGCAGGCGGCGGGCGTTGGCGCATACTATACTTACGATGCTTATGTTCAAAAGTATAGGTTGATTAATAAACACTTACCGAAGTGAAGTGTAGTAATATTATTCATATCTAAGTACTTATGGTTAGGATAATGTTTTGATTTGATGAAAAGTTTGTGTTCTATGTACTTGTGTATAATTTTCAGATCTCAAGCAGGAAATAGGGAATTAAGTTTCCCTATTTCAGATTTTTACCCCTCCGCGGCCGCATTCAGACCTCTAGCGTCAAAAGAAGTCTCGAACAAACTTTCACCCCCTAGTTTAAGGGGTTGGGGGGTAAAAGTTCCAAGTTTTAGGATTTTTTTGTTGTTTGGGTACTAATACTAGCTTACATACCAAATTTCAGTTTTCTAGGACTTCAGGAAGTACCTTAAGAATTTTGTTGATCATCAGTGAGTGAGTGAGTGAGTGAGTGAGTGAGTGACGAAATCGGGGTATTTTAGATATCAATAAAATCTAAAGTATAAGTATGCAATTGAAACTTTAGAGGTTTATTAAGTCTACCACTCATTATCCTGAAAATTTTGTTTATCTGGTATAACCCAAACTCAAGTTATGAAGGTTCAAAAATACGACGAAGCGCTTCAGAAAAGGTAGGTACAGCGCTTGCGCTTCGCTTGGCTTATTGGCAAGAAACTACCGTGCCCCCAGATATCAGGTGATCTGTGTGCTCGTTTGCCCACTATTCCATAAAAAAACAATGAATTGAATTTTCTAAGAATATTACTGGGAGCACATTACCTATAACTAAAAACATTTATATACCTGATTGAGCCTATCGAAGATAATGTCACACGCCGTCTTATCGTCACCGTCGCCAGCCATAACTCTATTTAGCACGTCGGGTACCCACATGTATAGACCATTTAATCTGGAATGCATTACATATCATATTATCATCAATAATATCATAACTGCTGAGCAAAGGTCTCTTCTAACACAGAGTACATTAATCACCACGCTTGCTCAAGGGGGATTGAAATGCATTGTGAACCTTATTATTTAAGTCAGTAAAAGACTTACAAACACATAATTTCACACACCTATTGCTTTGTGCTCATCGTCCAATACGTGGGATATAACACAAATGGTGAAAAGTGGGTGCCCATTGTACAGTGGCATTACGTGCCGTAATGTGCACCTGCAGGGATAAGGCGTGACGATTCGATGAGATGCACCCGGTCGCCCAGCCGCAGCACAAACCGGACAGTCAAATAGGTCTAATATAACTAACATTGTATTGGTACTTAAAGAATGTTATAGATACTTACGTAGAAAACACGCCAAACATGAGGAAACTATTCAAAGCGAACCATTTTACATACGGCGGCTTGAAAAGAGGCACGCTTTGTACTCGTAAAGATTTAAAGAAAGTTTTCTTCTCACTGTCGTATGGAGGCGCTATCAACCGCTTGATCTGAAACAATTACATTCTTAACTTAACATTGAACAAAAAGTGCATTTATTTCAAATGTATTTTGGTTCAAAATGATATTAACGACTTCTTACTAAGAGCCCACTATGTTTATTGGCAACCGTTAATGGCAATTAAGATTTAGTTTATCTTTTTTTATTAAAACTATTGATGCGACACGCAAATAATATTAGATTGAAGTGATGACGCAATGGTCGTAATGTATTATTAGAGCTATTCTCTCCAGACAAGATGCCACAGTTAAACTTTGTCCAAAATTGTCCATAAAGTATTTGTTGGTGCCCGTTTATTTATCAGATATTACCAAAAACAGTGCAGTGCTATAAAAACAATTGAAAATAATAAAATATTTACTGGAAATTCACCAGCTCCTTTCTTTTTGTTGCCTCTGTAGATGTTTTGTAGAACTTCAAGGGCTTCATCCATCTTTCCTTGAGAAACTAATAATTTTGGACTCTCCGGACCACACATCATGAGAGCAGCAGCTATGATGAAGACGCTCGCGTACAATATGGCGAGCAGCCTCCAGGGCCTGAACAAGTACAGACCGAAGTCTATTCGGAAATCCAGAGGCAGTATAGCCCAAGCCAGTACTGAAATAAGAAAATATTGAAGAATATAAGGATTTATGTTTTAATTAAGAAATATCATGACTTATTCCTTAAAAGAGAGAAAAAGTATGAAACTATTTTCCTTTAGTACGAGGTGTTTGATTAATAAATATAAGATTATTCGTACAAAAAATATTTTCGAGTTAAGTTAGATTTTACATGAGAGATTTTACACGACTTCACTCTCTCTTCAGCTCGTAACGCGTAGCTCGTAGCGCGAATCTTGTAGCGCGTAGTTCATAGCGCGTTGCTCGTAGCACGTAGCTCGTTAATTTTCCCGCTATTAATTAAGTGGGCGCGCAACGCGCTAGGGATTTTTTTGCACTTCGGTTGGCTTACCTTGTCGAAACAAAGATCATTCCTATCAGATACCATTAAATGATAAGTAAAACAACTACTGTATTACTTACATGGGACAACAAGTGTTCCGCTAACTTGCAGAGCATTAGTGACGGATAGAACGAGGTCCCTGTTCTTGGCAGGGATGATCTCGCCGATGAACGTGTAGGGCACTGCCGCCGGGCAGGCTATGCTGACCAACAGTAATTTACATGTTAAAGTGGTAAAGAACAGATATACTATGTATGAGGTATAGAGAAATAAATTCGTGTCATTAGGAAAGTAATTGCTGTCAAGTAAATCCTATTAATTTTATAAATTGCTGTAATTGTGACTTAACATTTTATTTCCACCACAGGTGGTAAATTATGGATACAATAAATACTTACATACATACATATCGTCATGCCTTTTATCCCCGAAGGGGTAGGCAGAGGACACCTCTGCCTATAGGCAGAGTACACCTCTGCCTATCCCTGTTTGTTGTATTTGTAGCTGCCATTGTAGCACGTAATACCACTACAATGTACACCCACTTTTTCACTTTTCACAATAAATACTTGATTATTTGAAAGTATGTTAAATCTTAGATTTTTTATGGTTTTGTTTCGCTCTGTGACAATGATAGTTTTAGATTTAAAAGTACCCATATCCTTACCATAGTGCTGAGATGGATTTAACAATCGCAAATGCTATGAGGTTTGGCATGAATGCAGCCACTACGCCAAATACTCCGGCGAGGAATGATGCGATCACGACCACATTCTTACGGCCCCGAGTATCTACTAAATAGCCCCATGGAAATGATGTAACCACGATACCTGGAACGCAGTGAATAATAGGCGTTAGGCTTGAAAGGGACTTTATATTCTTTCTTATTCACATCATCTGACCACAGGTCATAGAAAATGCATTCAATTTTCGGAGTTCCATCAGACGTGTTAGTCTTTGAAGTTACTTGTTCTTAATAACATAGAATATTTTGGAAATTATATAAATTCTATTAATCGTTCTCATCTAAGAACCACTAGTTTAAAGTTGTAACAGCTAAAATACAAGCGATAAGTTTTATGCGATTTTGCTAATTTTGCTAAGCTTTACAGCTGCATACCTATGTAAGGTATTGATGCTATGAATCCTCGTTGGCTTTCAGTCATCTCCAGATCGCACATTGCTGCTGGTACCACGAAGGAGTAGCCGAGTGGTTCCACGATAGCGCCTATCAAGAACAGGGCCAATATAAAGGAATATTTGATGTTGTACCATCCTAAACCTGGAAAAATAAATAAATAATGTTATGACAAATAAGCGAAGATTTCTTAAGACAGGTTTCTTACTAACGAGATTATATATTATGGTGCTCCCACACAGCAGTTATATAACGTTATACAACATTGTTATATTTATAACAGCATGTAACATACTCTACAACCACTTATAATTTGTTTAAACACAAATGTTATTGTTACACATTGTTGTATAATGTTATATAACCGCTGTGTGGGAGCACCATTACTAACGAAGAATTGCATGCTACGTAATGTAACATACTATTTATCAAACAATAAGAAAAAGTAACTAAGTATATAATACATACATTATAACGAATTAATCTTAAAATTCCATGCAGATAAAATATCCTCGACAAACAACTTTGACTGTCATGGTTCTGTGAAATTTAAACCGTTGTTGATTGCTCCCATCAGGTGATCTGTTGACACGATTGACTTTCTATCCCAATCTTTATAAGTCATAGAACAATAAGCAGATTAGTTTTGAAGTACAGTTACTTTCTGGACTCTTGTAATCAGTAGATATCACCGTATTGGGTATTAAGCCCCGATTATTTATAATACAGATAGCAAGGCATGTACCCACATGTCATTGTTATTATAGATCAAAAGTAATTGTCATTCAATATCAATTTAGCACTGATAAAAGTATTGCAATCGTAACTCCGTTTATTGCAGGTGTTATCTAAGAATTGATCATAATTACGCTTCGCAGGGCAGTTTTTTAACTTTAAAAAATTATGACGAGAAATAAAATATACATTTCAAGTAGTTCAATGGTCAGTTTTACTGCAAAAGTTAAATATTTTGGTTCTCTCGTTTATTAAACAATATTCTAGGAATGTAATGTTCTCAGAATATAAAAAAATTACTATGTGTCCAATTCCACACGATATTTATTCCATTTATTATATTTATTTCTAAGATTGTATTCAATGGCTTACCTGCTACTGCCAAGGCTTGATCCAAATCTGCTGCATGTTCACCATCTTTTCCCACCTTTTCGGCAACCGTATTTACATTATTTTGCATTTTGTACCCATTCAACTTATAAACAATTCAAAAAATACAACCACGCAGGTAGAGTTGTTAGCCACGCATATTTTCTTCAAGTTTGAGTGGAAGAAATAAACATGAGAGTGACGTAAATTATCTTTAATTAAAGACCTGTCCGATTTCCACGAGTGTTACGATACGAAGCAGTATAATAACCATAAAACTGAATTATTTAAACCGGCGTGTTTATCAAGAATTCTATTGTGATAGTGCCAGTAGAACAAATTGTAGATTATAATATTTTTATCTTGATGAATGATACAGCTACTTTTATCCTAATAAGGAACTATAACATCTGTTAATCAACCACTATGAAAGACGAGGGTTTCAGTTTCAAAGTATTTTTTTATTAGCTATTTTCGATTTTTATTTATTATAGATTACTAACACTTTTCTTATAATAATCTTCATCGAAATTATTAGAAACCATTGTCGTATTTTCGTGTTATTAGAATTCAAATATGTTTATTATATTATCTGCAATATCGAAATGAATTAGTACAAAAGTTGCAAGATGTTATAAGATTTCGTTAACAAGTTATTTTGGTGTCTAAACGTCTTTAATTCCACGACTTTATCTTGATTCTTGAAACAACATGATTTATTTCTTTGCATAACCTCCTTAATCTTTATTTTTTCAGACATCCATAACATTTTTTATTTGAATGAACTGCTCGTGTCTTTGTTTTGTTTGCACTAAATATTTTATCTTTAAAAACTAATTGTTGTGCTGCTAACACATCAATTTCATCTCTTAGGTTCCTTATGACTAACTGTAATGGAATTAATTCCTGTTCATAGAATTCTAGTATGCTAATTTCAAGTTCACGGTTCTTGGTGGCTTCTTCAGATTTATTTGTTTTTGAAGTGATTGTTTCCCCACCTGAAGCAAAGAATATGAGGAATATTTTATAGTAGTGTAATATATTGTACTATTGACTAACGACAAAAAATCTACTACTTACCACTGGGGTCAGTAGACTTCTGTTTAATTACTTTAGCATTATCGGGCACCAGTCTAGATTCGTCAATAGCAACACGTTGGTTCGTGTCAGGTTTTTTGATCCGAATAGACATGTCATGTTCCGCATCAACAGGAATCTTTATTTCGTTTGAAGAAATCCTTATTTGTGATTTAACTATTGTTACCAAATCATTTGGTGATCGATTAGGCACGTGTTTAGTATCGAATGTTTCAATAACTCGCTCATTTTTGTCGTTCAGATGACTATAGAATCCCAAGTTAACAAAAATGGGGTCTTTTCTTAATACACTTTTTATTGTGTCAGCTGATTCATCAGAAGATTTTGGAATACTTGTGGTATCGGTCCTTTTAGTAATTATGTTTCTAAAGTCATCGTTTGAATCTGTTGTTTCAGTTACAGGTTTTGGTTGTTTTGTAATTATTTTAACATTGTTCTTCTCTATAGTTGAAGGATATTCACATTCATCTGGAGAATCATTTTTTTCTTTATTTTTTACAGACAGGATTGGTTTTGTTTCATCCATTTCGTCATATTCACCTGAATGTTTTATGTTATCTGAATCAACTTCTGGAATCTTTGGAATTTTTGGAGGGATGTTTGAAGGAAATGGATCAATTGTGTTATCTTTGCTATCCTCCCAGTCATCGCCGATTAAATCTTTATCATTATTAGAGTCTTTACCTGGTGGAGTAGGTTTTTCTTTGATTATTATCGGTACTGGTACGTAGTCTTTATGGTCTTTACTGCTAAGATTTTTTTCATCTTTATCCTTTTCACTCCCAAAAATAGGTTTAGTAGGTCTTACAATTTTCAAATCTTTCGCTGTTTCATTGTCACTTTTTAAAACTCCGGTTTCCTCAATGTTTTCATCTAAACCTGTTTCCAAATCTCTGCTTTCATCAAAATATTTTTTATCGCTGTTTATTTGTTTTATGTCTTCAGGTATGGGTTCTCTCGTTTTATCGTATGGCGTAACAGTATGTGGGCTTTGAGTATCTGAACTCCCATTGTCTAGCATATTTTGTTCTGAATTTTCTGATTTCAAGTCTTCATTTATGCCATTGGTTTTGACCTCTGCTTCATTATTATTTTTTATATATATAGGAATCGGAACTACTTTTTTTTCAATGTTTTCGAGTGGTCGTTTGTCTTTTTTAAATTCTTCTTGATTATCACTACTACTTTGGGGATTTATATCTTTCTCTGGCTCAGTTTTTTTCGTTGTACTTTCGTTAGACATAATGTTTTCTGCACTCTCAGGTTTTTCTAACATCAAATCTTCGGAGACGCGAAATTGTGGTACATTCTCGTTGGATAATTCATTTGATTCTTTTTTTTGTAAATCATCTGTATAAGGAGACTTTAATTCTGTATTCGAATTTTTATTTGATGATTTATCAACGTTAGTGGGATGAACTGTATTGTCTCCTGTAGGTGAGTCTCGCAATTGAAAAGATGTTTGCGTACCTACTGATTTCATATTGGGTACTAAGTCTTTACTTGGTTCCGAATTTAATTCTTCTGTGGTTTTGTTATCTTTGATAGCTAAATCATGACCAGTTGGTGCAGTACTTTCAGAGTCTGGTTTAGTAGATGGTAATGGAATCGGAATAGGAACAGGAATGAGTGTAGGAAATTTAAATTCCTTTGGCGTATTTTTATCAGATGATCGACGTTTTGGTTCATTTTGATTAGTATTATCGTTTTCTTTAATATCCCGAGTTATACCTTTTGGAGGAACAAAATAAGATTCTGAATGTTCATTGAAAGATTTTCTTGGTTTATCTTCACTGGGACTCTGACTCTTAACTTTTGAATCACTTGATATTTTTGGCGGGTAAGTTATAATAGGATTGGAATGACCACTTGTCGAATTAACCGAAGGGTCTCCTTGGAAAATGTTAACAACTGAATCCTTATGTTCAGGTGGTTGTGTATTTGTGGATTGTTCACTAGATTTCCGTTTTTTCTTGAAGAAGTTACCATCAAATATTGAACTACGTCTTCCACTTTTTGAGTCTTCGCGTTTGATAGGTTGTTTATCGGTATCACTTTCAACAACTTCCTTGTCTGGTATCTCTTCTTTATTTAAAACAACTTTTTCAATTAATAATTTTTCAGGATCGGGTTTCGTACTTGGTTTATAAGAATATTTGTCTTCACTATAAGGTGGATCTAAACATCCTCCTGTTGAATCAAAACTGTGTTAATATAATTTATTACTTTGTATAAAAATTACGAAAATTTTGTGAATAAAGATTGACCTGGTTTGCATTTGCCAAAAAAATACTTTTGTTCTTTCGATTGCGTTGAGACAGTGTAATCTTGATAAACGTTTTTAGATAGTGTAAATGTATGCTTTAATGTGCCATCTGATTTGGTTGTTTGACTTGGTCCACTTATGTTTGCACTATATGATGCACTAGGTATGCAAGTGTAATCATCATCTTCCAATGCTCCCAAACATACCCCTGTAATCACGAAAGATTATACTGAAGTAAAGTTTGCGTCTAAATGTATTTCATAAATCGATTTTTTTTTACTGTTATAAAACCAATACTACTTGAATACCTGGTTGTAGCATGTCGAATATTTGTTTACGGATTTTCTGTGGTGGCGGCTTTCTTTCAAATTCTGCTTCCATGAAAACATCGAAATTCATGATCGTTTGATCACTGCTCACTAGTCGCACTTTTTGTAAACCTTTCATGTGTTTTGTAGTTGTTGAATCGTTTTCTTCTGATTTATCGTCGTCTTTTTTCCTTACTCTTATTTTCACATTAAGTGGCGTGCTTTTAGATAAACTAGTGACATGATCTGACTTGTTTCTTGGAACAGTTTCTACTTCAGATGGAAATTTCTGAATAATTTGTTCAACTACTGCTGTTTGAGTACGCATACTGAGGGAAGCTACAAAAATAATTGAATTAAGGAATATAATAATTATAGGTATTGATTTCAACAGCAGTAACTAAAAGGTAATAAAACAAAGAAGTCAGATGCCGCTCCGGAAATATGAAACTGTATACATAATGTATTGGATCTTGCAACGAAATAGTCGTACAAGTTATGGAAAAATAATGGTTTATTACCGTCAGGTATCTTTGGCTAAAATATTTGTAGTGCGGCTGAAACATCCCAACGTATTATAAATAACGCTCTGGATGCCCAAGACTCTTACTATCTATAAATTAAAAATCGAACTATCTACCACCTTTCTACACCAGTCTACTGTACTAACACAAACATAATACAACTTTCTTATTATTTATTAAGTATAAGTAAAAGTAATTATTAATAAATAACATTTAATAAATTAATTTCTATCCCTCAAACACAAAAGAATAAACAACACGATTTGATTTAATGATTTCTTCAGACGTTGTAATTTCAGGAACAGTATACGTAGAAACAGATTTATTCATTAAGCTTTGTTCTGAAGGCTGTTTGCTGCCCAATGTTAATCCAAGAGCAGAACATTTACAAATAATATCACTGAGCATTAATTTTAGGGGTAAAATCTCCTTTTCAACAGTTTGCATATATTCGGCTATTCTTATTTCTGGTGGAATTCTGCACTTAAATCTTAACCGTTTCGACAATTTTGGCTTGGACAATTCAATAGAAAGTGCGTTACTCGTAGACACAGCATTACTGGATATGGCATTACTTGTGGACACAGCGTTACTTGTTTGATTGTCGTGGGACAAATCACTTGGTGAACTCGCACTATCAAGTCCCAGTAAATCTTTATGGGAATCATAGAACTTGCAGGTTACTGCTCTTGATGTCACTATTTTCGCAATAAGTGGAGGTTCTTGTGTACTAATTGAACAAATAGGGGATAAAGATAACTTCTTTCCTGAATCAAACTTAGCTGAGTTAGTGCCTACTGAAATATTTGTTACAGCGTTACTACTTGCTATGTCGTCTACGAAAATTTCTTGCAGGTCTTCCGTATTCGTTATTTCATCTATTGATATGGTCTTCAGAATTGTACTTTCAGATTTTCGTTTAGTAATTTCGATAGCTGAAAAATACATTTATGATTTACAAAACAGTATTTATGGTTCAATTTTAATTTACCAAATTCTAAGAACTAAGAACAACTCGTTTGAATCAACTCGACTCGTTCTCTAAACGAAAAATTTAAAGGTTCCTTGTTGTAAAATAGCAATTCATACATGCCTTTGTCTTTGACTACTATCTTCGTTTCTTCTCTCCTTATTTCATCAACAACAAACGTATTAGTTGATTTATCAGCAATGAGGTAGTTAGGAATGAAATCAGGTGATATACGACCTGCTTTAAGAGCTCTAATGAGATCATCTTTGGGTATACCACCTTCTAAAGTCTTGTTTAGTATAAACGTATCGCTTATTATTCTTGTTACATCGCCTGATCCGAGATTGACTGTCGACTTTGACGATGAAATCAGTAAGTCAACACAAGAGTGATATGTTTTCACTATACTGTTAGCTGCGTCTTTATCTTTATCACATTGACTTTTTTTCAAAATCACTTTATACGTCATCGGTATCGTATATTCAATGAAATTAGTTTCTTTCTTCCAAGTCAATTTGTCCAGATTTTGTAAATGTGAAACTTCTGGTACAATTTCTAGGCAACATTTTGAATTATTTCTAGGTTTCTGTATTAACGGTGTAAATTTTATCCTTAAACACGCAGTTTCCATTTTTCACAAAGTTTAACAAACAAAAAATAAATCTGAAAAATAAAATAAAGAAGTAAAAATAATTGTTGCTTTGTTTCATTTTTTACATGACCTACTTCGAGAAGTTTTAGTATAACCGAATCTGTTGAGAGTCCCGGTTTAAATTATTTGCTTTAAGGAATCACACATTTGCACCACAGAATAATCACCATGAACTGATTAAATTTAAATATGATACAATAATGTAATATGTGACAAAAATTTAACGAACGTTTTCATGATCAATAGTAGATATGTAAATTGTAAAATAGGTATTTTTGTAAAACTTACCAAACAAGAAACAAAATTATTCGGGAAGTAAATTAAAAAAGAAATCGTCAACACATAATTTTGATCTTCGAAAATATTGTTATGAAACTAAAATTTCGTTTACATTTGGTAAATAATTATTAATTTATCATGTCGAATTACCAAAATTATCTACTTGTCATTAATGTCTTGTTTTTTTACTTTATTTTTCTTTTTATTTTATGTGTCAAATGTCCAGTAGTACATATCTGTCAAATAATAAGGTTGCAAAAAGGTTTGTGTTATTCTAAAGTTTATGATTTTTTGTCTGTGCCCAAGGACGTAGTAAAAACCTTTTTTCAACGTCCTCGTCTATCTGCCTTATAAATATTGGAGTAACAGTGCAATCTAAAGGTAAGCGTCCACAGGACCCACGTCGTACTGCGAATTAATGAACGCAGTTTTATAAGTTTCTATACAAGACAAACTAAAATCCGTTGCTTTCGGTGCGTGCGATGCGTACGATGCCGGCCAGTGGACGCGTACTTCTAAGGACAAAGGAAATGGTGTGTTTGTTGTTATAATAAAACGATAATAGAGTTATTCACCTTTTAATTCCAAAAAACTCTTCCTACTTCGCAATACTTACATCACCATAAATTTTTTTTTCAATATTATGTACTTACTTAATAATTTTTACAAGTTTTAATTTTACGATATGCGACGATAAGTTATTGCTCCTAATATTTTATTAAATACTAAATTCCTGGATTATCACTAAGAACTCGAATAAATAATTTAAGAACAATTAGATATTATTTGTACAAAATCAATACAATGTTAAATGTTTAAAACTAAAAATAAAAATGTATAAAATGAAAGAAATCACGATCACAGATTTGTTTGTTTCTCAAAATAATACACAAACAGGCGTCTTGAAATAAGTTACTTAAGCAATTAATTTTGTACAATATTTCCATTTATAAGTTACTATATACTATCAATTCTTGGGCAGTATCATTTACCAATGTAAAAAGGATATTAAGTATAATACATACATACATACATAGCTAGCTTACAATGCGTTCGCCACAGTCTCGGACGTGGCCTCCTGTTAATTTTTATTTCTAAATATACAGTTCCTACAGTAATTACGCACATACTAAAATTAATTACAAAATATATAGAACGACCCAAATAACCCTGCAATTAAAGTCTGCGAAGCGCCATGTAATAATTACATTTAAATGAAATAAGTAAACACCATTAATGATTAAAAAAGATCAAGTTATAATTGCTTCGCTTATAAATGTTACAATTAGTTATAAACATAATATACAAAATTGGTCATTAGATGTTTCTATATTTTCACAGTTTTGGAAGATTAGTTATTCTTTAATGTTTGCGTATCAAAGGACCAAAAAGACAAAATGAAAGTGACGCTTCCACTTGTTGACAATTTCGAATAGAAATTAGAGATCGCAGACTAAAATTCGAAAAGCCAGGCACGTTATGAAAAACTATTTACATTTATAAACATTTATTAAACCTAATTTAAATAAGCGTATTGTATTTCTTTATGTACTATATTTATATTTTTATTTATTTTACATACGCTAAGGACTAGATTTTTGAGATCACTCTGAAAGCCAATTTCCTTTGTAATTAACTAATATTAATAATACGGGATTACAATTAAATTATGATTAACAAAATAATGATGTTTAAGAAATCGAAGTTGTGGGTAAATTATATAAAAAATCTGGCTTTTTTATTAAAACTTTAGCTTATTGAAGTATTGAAAAAAAAATATGAGTTTTAATTCATAACCATTCTTTTCTATTTACATTATATTTTGGTGAACTAGCAAACTGTTTGGAAATACTTCGATTTTACATTAGATCCTTATCTATCTGTGAAAAGTCGCAAGTTTATTTTCATTATTGCCTAAAACGTATTTATTACTAAACAATTAAGTTTATGCGAGATTTAGTTTGTCGGTACTTGCTTTATATATTACACTATATATAATATAAATGCTATGCTATATATAATATAAAATCATATTAAACTATTAATATTGCATAATCGTCCCACCTATTTGACACTTTCGTGACAATTTAACATACAAGCCTATCCCTATTCAAATTTGTAACTTCCATCGTGCTCTGACTTACCCCTTCTTTGGGTAAATTCACTCAGTGTTTGTTCCACATTGAGTCAATTGATGTTCCACTTTATATACCAACAATTTGAAAATTGATTCATTTTTCTTTCATCAGCGGGCAACCAATTAAGCCAATTTTAACTGAAATTAAATTTTTAGCAATTTTAAAGTTCGGTCAAATATTGCTACATTACTGCTGTCAGCTACGAAGAAACGCAAGATTAGTTACAAAAAAATCCAATTTACATTCTACCATATAGATACTATGGATATTTTAAGCCATCTTGATGTTGAAAAATGTATTATCATTTATCATTGTCGTAATTTATTAAAAGAGATTCAAACTCTATGTGGAACGAACACGAGGCCTTATAACTAAACACCAAAATGTTGACTCGATGCCACAAATCACAACTAACGTTAGCAGCATTGTCGTGGAATCACAATCACAAACTACGGGGTTGCTACATAACACGGCTATTTTTCATCTACGGGAATCAGAATTATTTTGCAAAATACTGGTCAATCAATTTGTGCGTGTTTTAAATCTCCTGCACGGTGTTACTACCGCTAAAAATATTTTTCATCCATTAGCAACTCTAGGACATTCTTCTACATTTTGGTCTTTTGGTACAGGAGATTCATTGTATTCGATATTTAAAAGGAATTCAAAAAAAATCTTTATATTTTTAATTAGATAATATTTTCTTTTTAATTGTTCGAATATTCATTTTGAATTCCTTTTCAAATCGAATGGTTTAATCGATTGAACTTGTGAACCAGATGTGTAATAAAAAATACCTAGTTCTACACTACAATGCTAAAAAACGTTAAGTGAATGAGAAGCAACATCGCGATAACATTTGACCGATCACATACACCATTCTTTACCATACATTATCCAACCAACCGATTACCAAATACAAAATCCAAATTTTTGATTTATTTAAATTTTTCTATGGAAGTTATAGCGATTATTACTCTTTTTTAAAAGTTCGTGCTAAGTGCTAAACACTTATTGGGAAAAGACTATGAAAAGGAAAAAGGTAATACTAAAATAAAAATTATTCTAGAACATAATAAATACAGGTAAAGTTAATCTAAACTTTAGTGTCCACTTCATAGAGTTGTAAATCGTTAACCACGACTTCATTTTACTAGTTATGTTTTCGGTATTAATAGTGAGATAGTGAGTACAACTCACACTAACTTCTTTTTCTTGTCGTTAAATTAGTAAAAATGTTCATGTTCCAAATACATAAATTTATGTAGAGCTGAAATCGGCACTAAAGTTTACATTAAAGTGACTTAGATACTGCTAATTACAGAGTCTCCATTACTTGTATATTTATTAAAGATCAATTTTTTAAGGTTTTTAAAGAATTTATTGAGTTATTGGTACATGTTAAATGTGTAATAGAAACGAGAGCGTGTCCGCGCTCTGATTGGTTGGTTTTTCGAGCCAACCAATCAGAGCGTCGAATGCGCTCTCGTCTCGACTACTTTATTTAATACTTGTAATTATTTATTGCAAAAAAAATATATCAATAGATTTGACAGTATTGTTGCTATAAGACCGTGAAAGTAATGAAGACTCCATTTTAGTAACAGCTACATTCTAATATATAATTATTTTTCAATTAAACCAATGTGACTTAATAGTTAGATAACATGAATAGGTCATCTTCAATAGTTTTTATGATGTAAGGACGTTTATTATTTTTAATTATCTATAAAAAGTTACGTTTCTTATCTCGATCGTGCTATGTTTTTTATCAACATAAAATATGAACAAAAAATATTTTGTTGCTTCACCAATGCAAGATTGGCGTTGCCATTAGGTAACTGGTTGCTGTAAAACGTTTCGCGGGTTCTATTCCCACACGGAACAAGCCTTTGCGTGATCTGCAATTACTGTTCCTAATCTGTGTTATGTGTATGTGAAACAGGAGAAAATACTAATGCATGGTAGCGTTTAAAAACAAAAACAAATACTTTCATCTAAAATTCAATTAAAAATGACCTATTCAGAGAATTTAAAATCCTAATTACATCTAGTTTCTAGCTAGGAAATATCCGATATTTCGGCATTGGCAGTTTAAGCAACTACTTATCTAATTAGGTACACACTCCGTGCTTGAGTACTAGAGTCAGTACAATACAATTACACCATTTGTCTGGTCAATACAAAAATAATTTTATACACAAACTTACTCTATGACTAGGATCCAAAGACTAGATACCATAGACTAGATTCAAATGACTAGAATCACTCATCCCCCCTTAGGTTACATTTACTTATTATAATTAAAAAATAAATAAAGCGACACAATAGGATTCTATAAACATTATTTTGTTATATATAGTTTTATATTATATTTATATTTACATAGACTAGCAAAATTAATATATATAGATTTTATATAAAAGCTAACTAATGATATACGCACGAAACTGTAACGAAGCCACTGTAAACTAGACATAATTATATGTATTTTGTTTTACATCAGAAAGTAAAAACTTTTATGATTTGAATTTCTAGAAAAAAAGTAGTTGTAACGCAATTGCTAATTAATTGGTATTTAAGCTTATAGATTCATAAGCACATTTGAATTGGAATTTTTGTACAAACCCATAAACATTATTTTACATAGACTGACATTGCACTTATTCGTTGTATGGAAAATCATGTACTGTTATTGCTATTGTATCATATAAAAAGTAAGGCATAGCTAATGTATGAGGCATCACTGTGTACGTCGACCACTTTCGAAATCCGAATTTAATCACCAAATAAATTAATAACGAGAAAATTTTATGGGCTTTTTATCCGCATAACACTCATTTATTGCAACACACGCCAAAATTGACCTTATTAGATAGACCATTTCAAATTAAAAGTAACCATGAAACCACTTTTTTCAACCTTATCAATACTGGCCTTAATTGTCTGAACGTACCCCACTTGGAAACGAATGTCTCGCAATTAGCGATTCAAAACTTCAACATGATAGTGTCGTCTTGGTAGACGGCCTTGTTACATGTCTCCGTGTGAAATGCGCTGAGGGGCGTTGGCGGGGCTCAGGTGCACAGTCCAGAATTGTCTACTAATGAACGGGCTAATACATCAGCGGCCGCGATGTCAC